>NC_053022.1:77369538-77452142 GCF_003073215.2 Triticum urartu | reverse complement strand
TCTTTGTCTATCGGTACGATACTTGCCCGAGATTCGATCGTCGGTATCCCGATACCTTGTTCAATCTCGTTACCGGCAAGTCTCTTTACTCGTTCCATAACACATCATCCCGTGATCAACTCCTTGGTCACACTGTGCACATTATGATGATGTCCTACCGAGTGGGCCCAGAGATACCTCTCCGTTTACACGGAGTGACAAATCCCAGTCTCGATTCGTGCCAACCCAACAGACACTTTCGGAGATACCTGTAGTGAACCTTTATAGCCACCCAGTTACGTTGTGACATTTGGCACACCCAAAGCACTCCTACGGTATCCGGGAGTTGCACAATCTCATGGTCTAAGGAAATGATACTTGACATCAGAAAAGCTTTAGCAAACGAACTACACGATCTTGTGCTAGGCTTAGGATTGGGTCTTGTCCATCACATCATTCTCCTAATGATGTGATCCCGTTATCAACGACATCCAATGTCCATGGTCAGGAAACTGTAACCATCTATTGATCAACGAGCTAGTCAACTAGAGGCTTACTAGGGACATGGTGTTGTCTATGTATCCACACATGTATCTGAGTTTCCTGTCAATACAATTCTAGCATGGATAATAAACGATTATCATGAACAATGAAATATAATATAATAATAACTAATTTATTATTGCCTCTAGGGCATATTTCCAACAATATCACAATAAGCAAGATATATGAGGTTAATACGAGTGAAAAATAGGGCAAACAAATGCCAATGTGATAGCAGAAGAATAAGGACATGGGTCCAAATACGGACAAGAACCATGTTTGCCTAAAGAGGCTCAAATATAAGCAAATGTCTCATAACCAATGGGCTCCAGGCCGCCGATCGGGATCCTTATATTTACTAGACGTTATTGAAGAAGAACTCCATGTAGAAGATTCCGCGCTCTCACCTTAGAGCACAACTTTAATTGAACCAGTACCTGGGGTTGTTGTGGCAAGGGTGAGTCTTTTGGACTCAGCAAGTACATTGCTAAGGGTACTAATACTAACAATACTCATGGGTTGAATATGGATAAGTGGTGAGGTTGCAACAAGCAGCTAAGCAATGAACCAACTAGTCATGTAAATACTAGAATGAGATGAGATCAACCTACGCAAAAGGGGTCACAAACTAGTTGATCAAGAAGTGAGCCTGAACACCTGCCTATGATTTCAATCATCACCCCACCATGCCCTCTTTTTTCTTGCATACCCACAAGAAGAGACAACCATGATACACACACGTTGATCAAGTTTTAATCATTAGTTTTACGTTATCTATGACTGGCATTATAAATTTCCAAGTCAACCGTAACTATGGACAGAACTTTCCGAAAGATTTAACCCTGCAGGGGTGCTCCTTCTTTACGTTACAGATTCTACATGCATATACCATTCCAACTGGTACGTGGCCCTTAGAACCACTATGTAAGCACGAATGTGATCCGGAAGTTCGGAGGTAACAAGTTCCTCTAGATAATATCAAACATATCTTAAGGACCTCGCAATGGGTAGACACCCGAATTAGAGCGGAACGTATCTCTAGATCCGGTCCCTTTCGGATGGGCAAGGGTTGTGATAACCAAACCCGGTTTCTCGTGGTGTCACCGCAGGCTGCCCAGTTAGGGCCAATGCTTTCCGGGTGTTGGCCCAAGTTATTTTGAAGATACATCAGGTTGATCTCTCCCTGTGCAAGTTTTATGTTTCAAATGATAGTAGAAATGTTGGGTCCTGTGGAAGAGTTCAAACTAGATAAAGGAGTTCAAGGGGGCCCCATAACCCGCACACACTATAAAATGCGATAATCGAGGAACATAATAACCAGTTTCTCGGTGCTTAAGGTTGACTAGAGTGGAAGAAAACACCGAGGCAAAAGCCCGAGCCTTCCACCCCTAGCCAAGTATATAGTCAAGATTAAACAACTGAGAATAATAATAATGATATTCCAAATATATCCATCTTGTCACATGGAAACAACTGCACTTGGAACAAGCAAAGCTATAAGAGGGGCTGAGCAAGGGTAACATAGCCAATCAAAGGTTTTGCTAGGCAGTGAAGGTTAAAGGTCATATCATGGGAATTGAGATGCTTGAATAAAGTGGTAGGTAACGAGACCAAATGATAGCATCGATACATCTAGCAAGCAAAGCTATTAATAGCATGCAAGGTAATGGTCATCCTTGCCTGTTATCCCGCTTTGAAGAAGATCGTTTATCCAAACTTTAGAAGTGTAGTCGAACAAAGTCCTTGCATTCCGTATCACTACCGGAAGCTATTGCTACCTCTTGAGCACTACGTTGGTTTTCCCTTAAAGAGGAAAGGGTGATGCAGTAAAGTAGCATAAGTATTTCCCTCAGTTTTTGAGAACCAAGGTATCAATCCAGTAGGAGACTACACGCAAGTCCCTCGTACCTACACAAACAAATAAGAACCTCGCAACCAACGCGATAAAGGGGTTGTCAATCCCTTCATGGTCACTTAGGAGAGTGAGATCTGATAGAGATAATAATAAGATAAATATTTTTGGTATTTTTATGATATAGATCGAAAGTAAAGATTGTGAAATAAAATAGATTGGAAACTTATATGATAAAAGATAGACCCGGGGGCCATAGGTTTCACTAGTGGCTTCTCTCAAGATAGCATAAGTATTACGGTGGGTGGACAAATTACTGTCGAGCAATTGATAGAAAAGTGCATAATTATGAGAATATCCAGGCATGATCATGTATATAAGCATCATGTCCGAGACAAGTAGACCGAAACGATTCTGCATCTACTACTATTACTCCACACATCAACCGCTATCCAGCATGCATCTAGAGTATTAAGTTCATAAGAACAGAGTAACGCATTAAGTAAGATGACATGATGTCGAGGGATAAACTCAAGCAATATGATATAAACCCCATCTTTTTATCCTCGATGGCAACAATACAATACGTGCCATGCTGCCCCTGCTGTCACCGGGAAAGGACACCGCAAGATTGGACCCAAAGCTAAGAACTTCGCCCATTGCAAGAAAGATCAATCTAGTAGGCCAAACCAAACTGATAATTCGAAGAGACTTGCAAATATTAAATCATACATATAAGAATTCAGAGAAGAACCAAATATTGTTCATAGATAATCTTGATCATAAACCCATAATTCATCGGATCTCGACAAACACACCGCAAAAAGAGTTACATCGAGTAGATCTCCAAGAAGATCGAGGAGAACTTTGTATTGAGATCCAAAGAGAGAGAAGAAGCCATCTAGCTAATAACCATGGACCCGAAGGTCTGAGGTAAACTACTCACACATCATCAGAGAGGCTATGGTGTTGATGTAGAAGCCCTACGTGATTGATTCCCCCTCCGGCGGAGCTCCGGAAAAGTCCCCAATGTGGGATCTCTTGGGTACAAAAGGTTGCGGCGGTGGAAATAGGGTTTCATGGTGCTCCTGGATGTTTTCGAGGTATATGGGTATATATAGGAGGAAGAAGTAGGTCGGTGGAGCTGCGAGGGGCCCACGAGGGTGGGGGGCGTGCCCAGGGGGGTAGGTGCGCCTCCCTGCCTCGTGGCTCCCTCGTTTCTTTCTTGACGTCCACTCCAAGTCCTCTGAATCATGTTTGTTCCAAAAATAACTCTCCTGAAGGTTTTATTCCGTTTGGATTCCGTTTGATATTCCTTTTCCACGAAACACTGAAATAGGCAACAAACAACAATTTCACTAGGCCTTGGGTTAGTAGGTTAGTCCCAAAAATAATATAAAAGTGTATGAATAAGCCCATTAACATCCAAAACAGATAATATAATAGCATGGAACAATAAAAAAATTATATATATGTTGGAGACGTATCAAGCATCCCCAAGCTTAATTCCTGCTCGTCCTCGAGTAGGTAAATGATAAAAACAGAATTTTTGATGTAGAATGCTACCTAGCATAATTCTCAATGTAATTTTATTTATTGTGGCATGAATGTTCAGATGCAAAATATTCAAGACAAAAGTTTAATATTGATATAAAAATAATAATACTTCAAGCATACTAACTAAGCAATCATGTCTTCTCAAAATAACATGGCAAAAGAAAGTTCACCCCTACAAAATCATATAGTTTGGCCATGCTCCATTTTCGTCACACAAGAATGCTCTCATCATGCACAACCCCGATGACAAGCCAAGCAATTGTTTCATACTTTAGTAATCTCAAACTTTTTTCAACTTTCACGCAATACATGAGCGTGAGCCATGGATATAGCACTATGGGTGGAATAGAATATGATGATGGAGGTTATGTGGAGAAGACGAAAAAGGATAAAGTCTCACATCGACGCGGCTAATCAACGGGCTAGGGAGATGCCCATCAATTGATGTCATTGCAAGGAGTAGGGATTGCCATGCAACAGATGCACTAGAGCTATAAATGTATGAAAGCTCAACAAAAGAAACTAAGTGGGTGTGCATCCAACTTGCTTGCTCATGAAGACCTAGGGCATTTGAGGAAGCCCATTGTTGGAATATACAAGCCAAGTTCTATAATGAAAAATTCCCACTAGTATATGAAAGTGACAAAACAAGAGACTATCTATCATAAAGATCATGGTGCTACTTTGAAGCACAAGTGTGGAAAAAGAGGATAGTAGCATTGTCCCTTTTTATTTCTTTTTTCCTTTTTTGGGCCTTTCTTTTTATATTTGGCCTTTCTCTTTTTTGGGACAATGCTCTATTAATGATGATCATCACACTTCTATTTATTTACAACTCAATGATTACAACTCGATACTAGAACAAAATATGACTCTATATGAATGCCTCCGGTGGTGTACCGGGAAGGGCAATGAATCAAGAGTGACATGTATGATAAATTATGCATGGTGGCTTTGCCGCAAATACGATTTCAACTTCATGATCATGCAAAGCAATGTGACAATGATGAAGCGTGTCATAAATGAAACGGTGGAAAGTTTTGCATGGCAATATATCTCCACTACAAAAAAGAGACACATCCGTGACATTTTGGGCCGAACAATTTTTTTTCTGTCATACATATGACACTTCTATGACGATAATTGTGACAAAACCCAGTATCATCATAGATGTGGTGGGCTCCTACTTCTATGACAAAAAATCATGACAGAAAATGGGCTTTTCGTCCTGGGCGGGCCGGAGACGCAGCTGCATGACATTCTTTGGGCCGTCCATGACGGAAAAAACCGTGGTAGAAAGCGAGGGGGAGGAAAATTTCGGGGAGTTCCCGGTTACGGTGGGAGGTCGGGGGCCGAGCGATGCGCATTTCTCTCGTACACGTACGCGCGTGTGTGCGAGGCGTTGGCTCTAACTGAACCCGAGCGAGGCGTTGGGCTCTAACTGAACCCGAGCGATTGCACTGCACGTACGCGCGTGTGTGCGAGGCGTGGCTCTAACTGAACCCGAGCGAGGCGTTGGGCTCTAACTGAACCCGAGCGATTGCACTGCAGGCTACGCGTTACTGAACCCGAGCGATCGATCGATGGCTGTTAACTGAACCCGATCGAGCGATTCCTTCGCTACTGCTGCTAACTGAAGCCGATCGATTGCCTCTGGGATGAACAGTGAGCGTTGCGGGGGGGGGGTGGATGAACAGTGAGCGGTGGCGTTGCCTCTGGATGAACAGGACCCCGTGTTGTGGTGGAGGGCTGGATGAACAGTAGACGGTGGAGGGGTGGTTGAACAGGACCCCTTGGTGTGGAGGGCTGGATGAACAGTAGACGGTGGAGGGGTGGTTGAACAGTAGCCAGTGGAGTAGCGCGCGGTGGGGGCTGGATGAACAGGAGCCCGTGGAGGCTAGAGGAGGTCGACGGTAATCCGTGGAGGCTGGAGGGGTCGACGGTGGAGATGAACAGTATCCCGTGGAGTCCCGTTTTGCGGTACGCCACACCCCTCCCGATGAACATGACCCTCGTTTCGTCCGTAGCGCTCCAACACAAGTTTGTTTCGTCCGTTTTGCGGTACGCCACACCCCTCCCGATCACAAGACCCCCGTTTCGACCGTAGGAGGTCCATTTCCTCCGTTTTGCGGTACGCCAGTCCCCTCCCGATCAACAGTACCCCGTTCCGAACGTAGGAGATCCATTTCCTCCGTTGTGCAGTACGCCAGGCCTCGTTTCCATCGCCTGTTCCATCCAAGCCCTCCCGATGAACACGGCCACGCATTCCGTTCCGACCCAGCCGGTTGGCTCCCACGTGTTCCGTTGCCTCCCGATGAACACGATGCATTCCGTTGCCTCCCCATGAACACGACGCATTCCGTTGCCTCCCCATGAACACGACGACGACGCTGTTTCTCTGTTCCGACTCAGCCATGTCAACGAGCCCTTGCCATACGTATGCGGGAGTAGGCATTCCCCGCCAGTATGTACACATACATGGCCGTATTTTCTCTCTTGCACCCTGGCTGTTGTACATACGTGTACATGCTACATGCGCGCCTCTACTACGACACGTACGTGCCTCTACTACGACACGTGCGCGCCTCTACATCCACTAGTATATACGTACGTACATGTTCGCGACCAGAATACAATGCTACATACGCTTCGACCAAGTGGGTCCCGACTGTCAGGCACTTCCTTACCTGCGAAGATGTAGCTGGTGGGTCCCAGCAGTTAGGGGGCGAATCGTTTTTTGCCCGAACGCACTTCCTTGCATGCGAAGATGTAGCTGGTGGGTCCCAGCAGTCAGGGGAAAATGTTTTTTCGTGAAATACAGTGGCCCATCCGGTGGGTCCCAGCTGTCAGGTGGAGGAATCATTATTTTCCGTGTAATAAGGAGGCACTTCCTTGCTGCGGCCGTGGACCCAGCTGTCAGCCTCTCCACGTACAGTCCACGTCCGATGGAAGTCGTTCCTTGACCATGTTGACCATGCCGCGCCGAGAGCACCAGGGCGGTGGACGACGACGAGGCCTAGGAAGGGGACGACGGGGAGCCGGGGAAGACGCGGCAGCGGAAGCCCCCGCGGAGAGGAGTACGAGGGTTCACTGGTTCGGCTACGGTGTGAGGCTGCCGTCACCGCAGGGCTTGGCCAGCAGTGGGAATAGTAGGGAGCGGTGAGGCCTCCGCGGTAGCATAGCCGGCCACAGGAGGCAGGAGCATGCGGCACGACTGGCGCTGCTTTGGGCGGCTGGAGCAAGAAGACCAGAGGTTGAAGAAGCACTTCGGCTGTTGGATGGACATCATACGGTCACTGGAGCTAGAATCGTTTATATTGACTTAGTTGACAAAGCCCTCCGTGCCCGTCAATTTAGTAGGCCCACAAGTCAACCTCCCACCAAGGTGGGTCCCAGCTAGCAGGGGGGTATTCATTTTTTTGTGCGTAATAAGGAGGCACTTCGGTGGGTCCGAGCTGACAGCAGGGGGAATGTTTTTTTCATGAAATACGGAGGCCCTCGGGTGGGTCCCAGCAGTCAGGGGCAAACGTTTTTTTCATGAAATACTGGTGGGAGTCTGGTGGGTCCCTGCTGTCAGGTGGAGGAATAATTATTTTCCGTGTAATAAGGAGGCACTTCCTTGCAGGTGCCATGGACCCAGCTGTCAGCCTCTCCACATACAATATTCTTCCGATGGAATTCGGTCGTTGACCACATTGACCACGCCGCGCCGAGAGCACCACGGCGGTGGACGACGGCGAGGCCTAGGAAGGGGACGACGCGGAGCCGGGGAAGACGCGGCAGTGGATGCCCACGCGGAGAGGAGTACGAGGGTTCACTGGTTTGACTGTGCTGCCGTCGCCGCAGAACAACAGGGGGTGTGGGTGAGTGGAGTGGAGGGATGGCCTGGCCAGCGGTGGGAGTGGTATGGGGGCGGTGAGACCTCCGCAGCAGCACAACCGGCCACGGGAGGCTGGTGCAGGCGGCACGACCGGCGCTGCTTTGGGCGGCTGGAGCAAGAAGACCAGAGGTTGAAGAAGCACTACGGCCGTTGGATGGACATCGTACGATCACTACAACTAGAATCGTTTATATTGACTAAGTTGACAAAGCCCTTGGTACGCGTCAACTTACTAGGCCCACAGCTCGGATTTGGCAGAGAACATATAGCCCATTTGCGATTTGTAAGAATCTACAACCCATTTTTTAGTTCTAATGGAATTTACTACAGCCCATTTACAGTTTGTTAAAAGTACAGCCCAACTTCTAGCTAGAACAACGATTAATAATTTCAAACAACCGCTCAAAACAGAATTCAAAAAAAAAACTCCCACATTTTGATGGGATCCGAAATATTTTTATCTGAAATTTCTAGTCAGGTCAAATATAATTTCAAAATAAAGTTGTATTACGTTAAAATCCAACGAAATATTGCGCGTGCAAAAAGTAATGAAATTAAAATTTTCAAATTCCAAAAATAATATATTTTTCAAACTAATTACGTGTTTGGTGCATAGTAACTGTCCAGTTATTATAATTACATCCCATTTATTATTTCTTAAAGTCCATTTTCTTGTTAAGCCTAATGCATACCTCCTAGGAAAGTTTGCAGCCCAGCGGGGCAGGGAATAACAAGTTGACCCGGATATTCTGTACAACTGTCGGCCCAGTTGCATTGCTCATGTTGAAAAAAAGGCATGTGTAGTACAGTACAACCTAACATGGTTACTCAGCCCACATTCAGCAACGCTGGTAAAGCCCAAACAAGCCTTCTGTACAACTTTTTGAAGTCACTGAGCTCAATTAATAACTTAAGAAAAAAGTTAGATTACAGTGGAACCTAATTAAAAGTTGTCACGAGCAAATAAATAATTCAATGTGTCCCACTTGTGCGTCTGCGTGTGTGTGTGTGTGAGAGAGAGAGAGAGAGAGACCCATCGGTCGATGCTCGTAAATACATCTTTCAGCCATATGCATTGCTGATGCTCAGTAAAAACTTATATAGTTGACACAATCATATAAAACATCATAGCACACTGAACTTGCATACAAAAATTTCACGTAGGAGGCACAATCAGGATGGAAGCAGTGGATCGCTACGGGAAGGGCTATGTTGAAACCAACGAAGTCATACAGAACGGTTCATCATCTTTATCAATGACGGGGAAATATCTTGAATGTTGTGCAAAGAAAACAGACAGACAACACAATAAGTTCTGCTAGCACATTAAGTTGATGTACAGCCCTTTCTAAAAAAAGTTCAGGTACAAAATTAGAACAGGTCACAATCAAATGTACTGGCATATCAGTGCTTCACACCCATACCTCGGATTTAGCTAGTACTCCCTCCATCCGGGAAAAGTTGTCCACAGGGCAGTGTATTTGTTTTTTTGCAAAAAAACCCATAGAGTTTTAAACACGTCACAAAGAAGTCCATCTCCTTCCTTCCTCCTCCCCCGCCGCCCGCGCCTTGCAGCCATCGCCGGCTACCCACCTACGCCGCCGCCCGCCTGGATCTGCGCCGCGACCAACACTAGAACCGTGGCCCACCCCGCGACCAACAACAGCGCCGCCGCCCGCTTGCACCTGTGCCGCGGCTTACCACCTGCACCGCCTGCCGTGAAGGCGACCTGCGCCGGCGCCCTCCTCGAGCTACGCCGTTGGCCCCGTTGAAGGTCGCCGCCCATGTTCGCCCACCTTCGCCGCCCACATGCGCCTCCAATTTCGTTCGCTTCGGTCCCCGGCGCCGTGGACAATTCTGGCCACTCCCGCCTCTCATGCTGCTACTGGTGGATGACGCCGACGCCGTGGACCTCTGATGCTGCTTTTGCCTTTTCCCCTGCCTCGCCTGTGCTGCCACTCCCGCCTGTGCTGGTGAGTCTGCCCCGCCCGCCTCTGCTACTGTTGTTGTTCAATTTGTTGTTGTGAGTCTGAATTTGCTGTTCTCAGTACAGGCGGAGAAAATTCAGTTAGGGGATACAAAGCTAGAGAAATAATCCAGGACAAAGGTTGTACACTGCTGCTAAATGATGAACAGATTATAGTGAAAATTTAGTTTGACGCCATCAAATTCATTGAGTGATACTCTTGGCATTCTTGGAGATCTGCTAGTTGTTGGAAGTTTTTCTTGCTACAGTTAGCTGAAAATGTTTAGTGTTCCAATACTGTAGAGAAACTACACTGCCTGTAATTCAGTTATGACTCCTTTACTGAAACTGTAGTGTTTGCTAAAACTGAGATGTAAACTAAAGGAGTTTGTGATTTGCAGAAGTTGTAGCATACTCCAACAAGTGATAAATGCACTCAAAAGTTCACTGAGAAAATGCAGAGGCTGCTCACTTGTTACTGAAAGTTTTCTAGAGTGACAAATGCACGCAAAAGAAGTTCAGTGAACTATTACTGTTGCTGTTTGAATTCCAACCAGGTCAATTTGTTGTCAATTACTCTGTAATACTCAACCAGGTTTATGCAAAATGAAGATCAACCATGTTTATTTGGATTTATTTGAATCATTTGAATTTATTTGCTTTATTTGGATTTATACACCATTTGTCCAATTGCAAGCATACCTAAAGTTTCCAATTGTCCAATTTAAGTTATTCATTTTACAGAGAGCTAAGCATAGCCATGACTCTTCCCTAAATATTCTTGTAGAATCAATTCAAGCAGTACAAAACTGAAAACTGAAAACTGCCACAACCCCTTAACTAAGAGTTGATAAAAACATGTCCCTAAAATTGGAATTATTTGAATTAGCTAGGTTTATTCTTCTTCATATACAGAAAAAGATGAATATTGTTCATCTACTAGTTACTTCAAATTTAGAACTGAATAAACACTTGTCATCTTCAGTAAACACTTGTAAATCTAGAGTGGTTTTAAACTTAGAATGCACCAAGTACTAATATCCTTTGCTAGGCTACACACCATCTACTTGGAGTAGACAACAAGATTCACAGAGACATGCACGCTTCAATAGACTTGTGAATGCTAGCAAAGTGATAAGTAAAAACTTGGATGTTCTCAGAAATATAGCACCAGAGGACATTAAGTGAACGGCCTGTATGCTAAAGGCAAGGGAATGCCACCTTCTTTTCTTCTTCGAGCAGTTGATGGACTGGCCTGTATGCTACAGCTACACATAGGTTCTGCAGAAAATGCACCAAAAGAGTTACACACAGGTGAAGTATGTGGAAAGCAACATTTAATCTCCACTTCTTTTCTTTTGGTAGTGAAATTCAATCTGAATTTTGTAAGCGTAGAAAATGAACCAATACTGAACATTTATTCCCACCTCCACCACCATCTTGTCAGTTTCGACAATGTGTGTATGGAGTAGTTTTGACGGCAGTATAATTGTGCATCATGTAAACATTATGAGAATGATTAAGGGTTCAGCAATCAGATTATAAGTATGACCAGAATAGAGGAACAAATATCACGGTTAATTTTATGTAAAAAAATCAGAAATGGAGTTACTCACTTGAAGTTACTATAGTTACTCACTTGAACTTACTGTAGTAGTGGCCAAAATTCAGAAAAGTTACTAAAAAGCAGAAGTAGTGGCCAAAATTCAAAGTACTAAAAAGATTCTACCCTAAATATATAGTATTATCCATGTTCTGTATCCAGGACATTTTTTTATCTCTTTGCATGCATAGGTCCCACCTATCAGGAAGGATGGGCACACACACGAACATTTACGACTCATCAGTCTACCTGCATAGCCTTTTCGTTTAGTCTACCTAGCCGTCTAATCAACTGCCTGCACGCCACTTCTCCCATTTACTTCTCCATCGGGAACCGATTCTCCTCGGCTTCTTCACCTCCCCTTCGTCTTCATTTGCATCCAAACCCCACTGCGTTAACATTGTTTTAACCTCTTTAAATAATCATCTACTACTTCAGTTAGACTAGCCATCTAATCCTAATTCTCCAAACCATAGCCCTCCGTTCCAGCAATTCCAAATGGCGGAAGAGATCGAGATGCAGGTTTTTAGCGTCCAACATGTCCTCGTCGAAGGCTCGATGCGCATAGTTGCCACCGTCACCGTCCACCCAGGGGTTGTTCGGCAGCGGATCAACAATGTATCCAACTCCCTCGAAAAGGTAGAGACGAGGGTCATCGGTATCGACGCAGAGTACACGGAGCGTGCCCCTGGGAAGATCCAGTGTGCCGCCGTCCTTCAGCTATGCCACGAAGATGATGTTTTGGTGTACCACATCATACACTCGCCCTCCATACCACATGAGCTTCACGATTTCTTGTCTCGGGAGGACGTATACTTCTGTGGGGCAGCCATCGAAGGGGACAAACAGAAGCTGAAGCCGTACAACCTTGATTTGAAAAGCATCGCTGACCTACAAACCAGAATCAAAATTCCTGTAGAAGATTGTGATAAACAGACACCATCCCTATTCGACGTAGTAAATTTTGTGCTCGGTACAAATCTTCAGAAGGGTGACGAGACGGTGGCATTAAGGTTGTTTGGATGGGAGAATTATCCCTTGACGTACGAGCGGATAAAATATGCTGCCCTCGATGCCCGTGTGAGTTTCGAGATAGCTTCAAGGTCCAAAGAGCTTGTTGCGAAGCCGTCTCCCATAGAGAATGAGAACAAGAAGAAGAAGAAGAAGAAGAAGAAGAAGAACAAGAAGAACAAGAAGAAGAAAAGGCTGCACCAGCAGGAGGGCATTATGGATGGATGAACTATTTCCTCTCTTGTAAAAAAAATTATCCCCTCTCGGTGTATATTGATATAGATGGACTATTTCGATGGTGTGCATGTCTTTGGAACAGGGTAGTAGCGTGGGTCCGCTTGACTATAAGGAACTATTTATCCGCATATATAGCTTTCTCTGTTTATTTGGATTTATTTGAATCATTTGAATTTATTTGCTTTATTTGGATTTATACACCATTTGTCCAATTGCAAACATACCTAAAGTTTCCAATTGTCCAATTTCAGTCATTCATTTTACAGAGAGCTAAGCATAGCCATGACTCTTCCCTAAATATTCCTGTAGAATCAATTCAAGTAGCAAAAAACTGAAAACTGCCACAACCCCTTAACTAAGAGTTGATAAAAACATGTCCCTAAAATTGGAATTATTTGAATTAGCTAGGTTTATTCTTCTTCATATACAGAAAAAGATGAATATTGTTCGTCTACTAGTTACTTCAAATTTAGAACTGAATAAACACTTGTCATCTTCAGTAAACACTTGTAAATCTAGAGTGGTTTTAAACTTAGAATGCACCAAGTACTAATATCCTTTGCCAGGCTACGCACCATCTACTTGGAGTAGACAGCAAGATTCACAAAGACATGCACGCTTCAATAGACTTGTGAATGCTAGCAAAGTGATAAGTAAAAACTTGGATGTTCTCAGAAATATAGCACCAGAGGACATTAAGTGAACGGCCTGTATGCTAAAGGCAAGGAAATGCCACCTTCTTTTCTTCTTCGAGCAGTTGATGAACTGGCCTGTATGCTGCAGCTACACATAGGTTCTGCAGAAAATGCACCAAAAGAGTTACACACAGGTGAAGTAAGTGGAAAGCAACATTTAATCTCCACTTCTTTTCTTTTGGTAGTGAAATTCAATCTGAATTTTGTAAGCACAGAAAATGCACCAATACTGAACATTTATTCCCACCTCCACCACCGTCTTGTCAGTTTCGACAGTGTGTGTATGGAGTAGTTTTGACGGAAGTATAATTGTGCATCATGTAAACATTATGAGAATCATTAAGGGTTCAGCAATCAGATTATAATTATGACCAGAACAGAGGAACAAATATCATGGTTAGTTTTATGTAAAAAAAATCAGAAATGGAGTTACTCACTTGAAGTTACTATAGTTACTCACTTGAACTTACTGTAGTAGTGGCCAAAATTCAGAAAAGTTACTAAACATCAGAAGTAGTGGCCAAAATTCAAAGTACTAAAAAGATTCTACACTAAATATACAGTGGTATCCATGTTCTGTATCGAGGACATTTTTTTATCTGTTTGCATGCATAGGTCCCACCTATCAGGAAGGATGGGCACGTACACGAACATGTACGACTCATCAGTCTACCCGCATAGCCTTTTCGTTTAGTCTACCTAGTCGTCTAATCAATTGCCTGCACGCCACTTCTCCCATTTACTTCTCCATCGGGAACCGATTCTCCTCGGCTTCTTCACCTTCCCTTCGTCTTCATTTGCATCCAAACCCCACTGTGTTCACATTGTTTTAACCTCTTTAAATAATCATCTACTACTTCAGTTAGACTAGCCATCTAATTCTAATTCTCCAAACCATAGCCCTCCGTTCCAGCGGTTCCAAATGGCAGAAGAGATCGAGATGCAGGTTTTTAGCGTCCAACATGTCCTCGTCGAAGGCTCGATGAACATAGTTGCCACCATCACCGTCCACCCAAGGGTTGTTCGGCAGTGGATCAAGAATGTATCCAACTCCCTCGAAAAGGTAGAGACGAGGGTCATCGGTATCGACGCAGAGTACACGGAGCATGCCCCTAGGAAGATCCAGTGCGCCGCCGTCCATTAGCTGTGCCACGAAGATGATGTTTTGGTGTACCACATCATACACTCGCCCTCCATACCACGTGAGCTTCACGATTTCTTGTCTCAGGAGGACGTATACTTCTGTGGGGCAGCCATCGAAGGGGACAAACAGAAGCTGAAGCCGTACAACCTTGATTTGAAAAGCATCGCTGACCTACAAACCAGAATCAAAATTCATGTAGAAGATTGTGATAAACAGACACCATCCCTATTCGACGTAGCAAATTTTGTGCTTGGTACAAATCTTCAGAAGGGTGACGAGACGGTGGCATTAAGGTCGTCTGGATGGGAGAATTATCCCTTGACGTACGAGCGGATAAAATATGCTGCCCTCGATGCCCGTGTGAGTTTCGAGATAGCTGCAAGGTCCAAAGAGCTTGTTGCGAAGCCGTCTCCCATAGAGAATGAGAACAAGAAGAAGAAGAAGAAGAAGAAGAAGAAGAAGAAGAAGAAGAGGCTACACCAGCAGGAGGGCATTATGGATGGATGAACTATTTCCTCTCTTGTAAAAAAAATTATTCCCTCTCGGTGTATATTGATATAGATGGACTATTTCGATGGTGTGCATGTCTTTGGAATAGAGTAGTAGCGTGGGTACGCTTGACTATAAGGAACTATTTATCCGCATATATAGCTTTCTCTGCTACTCCTTCCAGTGATCGGTATGCAGTGCATGTGTCTGTAGACATGACAGCTTGTGTGCATGACATGTGGGCCATCTAAAATGCGGCGAGCATCAAGTTTCTACCACAGCCACCGGCGATTCCCACGACGCCGCTCGAACCCATGAAACCACATGTCCCCCGACCTACGGCTCACCCCTCTTGGCCCCACTACCCCTCTGCCTACGGGAGCATTACATGTGGACCAGTCACCTATCGGGTCCACATGTTATTGACTCAAAGGTAGGTGTAGTAAGGCGCTGAAGCTCAGTCCCGATGGCCCTGAGAGGGAAATGTAACTCCTGCGCCAGGGCTTGTGGTGCTCCCGCAGCACGAACTCGTGCCAAACTCGAGATTTGTTTCTTTACTATACATGCACGCAACGATTTAATGGACATTGTAATCTCAACATGTGATGGGGAGCTCTAAATTTGAATTTGAAACTTATAAAACAAAAAGATTCAACACTAATAAGCTGGGAGAGAGGGAGTATATCGTAGGATGTGTCCCATACAAAATAAGTCCCCTGGTTTGTCACCGCGAAGATGCGGTTAGAAAGGAGCACAACGTCTTCCTACTCGTACGGCAACAAATCGGCCGCAGACAGCATGGTCCGCCTTTGACCGCTATGTGCAAGGTTTGTGCTATATTATTCAATCTCACTGTGGTTCCATCATAACAATTCATGCGGTGGCCCGTTGCATGGCTGATACCAAATGTTGGACAAAGGTTCTACGGGAACGGTGTCACTGTTGTAATTGTTGTGCAAATTGATGTTGGTACCCTCCTGTACATATGCAAGGCAATCTCCACTCGCACCGAGCCTAACCTGTGAAACAGTGGGCAGGGGGAGAATTAGGAAATGGACACGGAAGTAGTCTTTAGAATGCATTTACTACGTGATCAAACTCATCTTACCTGCTCATCGGAGGAAATTCGAGTGCCCCTCAACGTCGGCATCTCAAGGGGCGTCAACTTGCAACTATGGCCACGCCGCGTTGGAGAGACCCCCAAGGAAACATCCTCGTGCGTTCCACGGAACATCAAGATGCATTTGTATGAGTAGTTTATCATGTGGGAGAAAAGGATGAATGAGGGAAGCCCTCTAGAGATAGATATGGACACTACTACTACCAATGTGCTGGCCCGTGCGTTGCAATGGATCCAAAGTAGTAGAATAATACTTGTTCACGTGCTTGAAATGTAAACACTCTAGTTTTGATATACATGTGTCAGCAGACATGACAGCTTGTCCATGGAAGTTGAACCACAGCGACCATCACGTTTCTTGTTTCTACCACTGCCACACCCACATGCGATTCCCACGACGCCGCTCCAACCCACGGCACGACGTCCCCCGACATGGACTTGGATCCTCTAACGTGGCTATCACTACCTTGCCCTGCCTTTCCTTCGCTGACAGGTGGGACCCACGCTTATGGGTCCCACATGTGAGTGACAGAATGGTAGGATTGTTCATGTCAGGGGATCCTCATCCCCCTGACGTGCCCCTCATCCCTCTCGGCCCCACTGCTCCTCTGCCTTTGTGTGCATGACATGCGAGCCAGCTGAACTGCGGCGACCATCAACTTTCTACCACAGACACACCCGATTGGACGCGGTTTGCCTGCTCCACTACTGTGCTCCGATCCGTACTCCCGCACCATCGAATTTTCATCTAGCGGTTGTGACACATTTCATCCCGGGCATCAATCCTCAACTAGAGTACTTATGTACTCCCTCCGGTCCTTTTTACTCTGCACATTGGATTTGCCAAAAGTCAAACTGTCACACCCTGCATTTTGTAACATTTCATTTGCATTAATAAAGCATTAAAATTTAGATCAACAAAAACTTCTGCATTATTTGGCTTTTATTTTGGAGTTGGATTTCTCTTGTGGTTTTTCAAGTGCTCTTTAAAGTCAACTACTCCACCTTCTGTACTTCATCTGCTTGCCCCAAACTTCTGCCCAATGATCATGCCATGTGTATAGTGCAATATAGTATTTTCCTACAAAAATAATTTGGCCAAATAGTATTTTCAAAATTTAGTTTTCCAAAAACCCCTGAATTGAGGTTTGCACTACAAGTACTTGATTTGGGGTACGAAAAATATTTCAAAAACTATATTTGAAACCTATTAGATAAAGGATTCCCGTAAACCACAAAGATATAATTTTAAAAGTTATTTTCCCATTTTATTTAAAAGCTTTTTCTTAAGGCCAGAAATGGTCTTTAATAGGGAAAATTATTTTATTATTTTAAAAATATTTGAGAAAAATCAGGGAAACTCAGTGGACATATATTTACCATATATATGAGTTTCAACACATGGTCATGATCAAAATATTGGACAAAACCTCCCAAAACCATTTCTGCCCATTTCAAGGATTTGAAATATTTCTACAGGAAATATTTTCATAAAAATCCAAGGAAAATCCAGAAAGTCACAAATGCATATTGTTATCACCATACAAAGCCTCATGTCAATTAAGGTCATTTTGGTTCACCAAAATGACCCAAAACCCTCTCTGACCAGAATCAAATTTGAACAAGTTTGTACTACCAACTTTCTCTCCTTGATCCCAACTTTTGTGAGCATGTTCACATGACCAAATGAGGCCACTACACCAAGTGGTGCATCAACGGGAATTGACTTTCTCAACTAGATCTACACAAGTTCATTTCTGCTAATTTCTAGGGTTTACAAAAGTTGCATTGGCAACTTTTCCCAAATAAGCTCCAAATTGGTGGAAGACCCTAATTATATGTGTCATTTCACCATGTGTAGTCTCATGGCAATTGGAAATCTTTTTCTTACCCAAACCATTATCAAACACCTTCTGCCACTTTTCAAAAATCACCATTTTGACCACTAACACTATTCTCCTTGAGCTCAACTTTTTACCACAGCTCCTCCTAGTCCTCTCCTACCTCTAGTAACTCTTCCCTGGCCTCAGCTCAATGATTGAAGGGTAAAATACCCCCATTTACCTCCCTGGACAGCCCCTCTCTCCCTCTTCTTCTACCTCTCTCCTCTCCTACTGACTCCCCCCATTTACCTCCCTGGACAGCCCCTCTCTCCCTCTTCTTCTACCTCTCTCCTCTCCTACTGACTCCCAAGGCATCCAAGGCCACTGCCCACTTCTTTACTTCCCCCCTAGAGCTACCAGACACCTTTGGACATGCCCACCTTGCATAAAAAATGGCTATGCCAGCCATTTTGCATGCTCTGGAGTGCGCTACAGTGCGCTCCCGCACTCCATAGCCGGCCCCCTTCCAACCGCCTCGCCACCTCGGGCCTCCGCACGCCCGACGATGCGCCTCGCGTCCGCAGCACGCTAAACCTGGGCCCCCTCTTCCTTCTCCCTCCTCTGCCCCAAGCTCGCACGCGCGCTGCCGAGCGCGATCCGGCACACGCGTTCTGACCTCTTGCTGGCGCCCGTCAGCACGCGACGGTGGCCGCGTCACTGGCTGGGCCGCTGCCCTGCGGCTGTTCTGGGCCAACAGACACAGAGCCCTTTTTGCTTTTCCTTTTCTGCCACTTTTCCAAAAATTCCACAGGATTAAATATTAATCCAAATGCAACAATTCCAGTTCCTAAATTCTTATAAAAATCCCACATGTTTAATTGTATAATTTTCCCTCATGTCCAAACAACTTTTATGTACTGTCCATATTCAAATTCAAATTTGAATATATTTAGACCCCTCTAAAAATCCATTTCTTCTCTTCTGCCACTCCAAATCCAAAACTAGTAATTTTCCCCTTCTTAGTTTTCATCCTAATATTTAACAAAAATAAGTTGATTCCAAATCCAAAACTAGTAATTTTCCCCTTCTTAGTTTTCATCCTAATATTTAACAAAAATAAGTTGATATTTTCTGAGCACCTTGTTTTTTCTGTTTTATTATTACCTTATTTTTTTCTCGTTATTATTTGTGACGATAGATTGCATTGCCGACGAAGGAGTTGGACCAGAAGACTTTGAAGACCCAGAAGACTTCGCTGAGCCAGGCAAGTAGCCCTTTGACCATGTCTATGAAACCCTTTTTATGCATGTCATATAGCACTTTATTAGTGTTGCATCGGAATCATGATGAGATGGTAACCACTTTGATGGGTTGCCTCTATTACTTCCTCGTTGATACTTGCATTGTGCATGACCCTACCTCCTTATGAGGGTTATGCCGGTGGGAGTAGATAGGATGCTAAAGTAGTGCTAAGCAAAAAGGGACGGGAATATGCATGGTGATGGAGACATAGTATTTTCAAAAGACTTTTCGAAAACCCCATCGGGTGACACTTATGCCCGGGGGAGATGATGAGTTGGGTAGCCACTTGATGACGAAGTGGTGTATCGAGGCAAGTGTGTGTTGTTTTCAAAATGGATTAGTTTAAGTTGCGACCGTTATTCCAACCTTACATGCGCAACCACCCTACCCTTATATGGGAAAGGGCATTATTGATTACCTAGGCCGATACTAGCTTGGAGCCCGCATTACTAGTGATGGGGGAGAGTTGGTGCTCTCTCTCGGAATGGGGTCGTGCCAGGTAGGGCGGTCAAGAACATTTTTATGGGGCACCGGACACACCGTTGGTATCCCATGCCAGTGGTATGTGATGAATATGGGAGCGAGGCTCCACAATTTTAAGTTGTGAAAGGTTGGGCATGGGGGTTACTACCAATGGAGTGGACTCCATGTTAGTGTCGTCTAGGGAAAGATAGTGATCGGGTGCTTACCCCGGGTACTTGAGGTACCACAGGTCGTGGATGACACGGAAGTTCCCCGGATCTTGTGGGTAAAGTGTGCAACCTCTGCAGAGTGTAAAACTATTCGAATAGCCATGTCCATGGTCAAGGACAGTTGGGTAACCGCTCTTGGGCTACGTCCACTTGTTTACAAACCAGTGTGTGTGGGAAGTACTTCTTGGGTCAAGTCAAAGGAGTTGACATGAATGAGTTGGGTTGGAGCCCACTCCCTTTATGTTGATATCTGTAACCAACCCCTATGGTTACTTGAATTCATGCGATGCATGGTTTACCAGTTATTGAACATGTCATATCACAACAAAAATTAGCTTTCTGCAAAAATTTACCTATGTCATGCATTGTTGTATCTTGAGCCAAAACATGGGTTGCTTGCAAGTACATCCAAAGTACTCATTGGCTTGCCACTGGTTATTTAATTGGCCAGGCATGGAAGAACCAGAGTTCAAAGAAGAGTTCTTTGGAGACGAACATGCGAACTAGGACGTTTCCCAGTCAGAATGCCTGTAGGGTTAAGGCAGATGGCATGGATTCTACTTATCGACGAAGATTTCCGCTGCTTAAGTTTATTTGATATTCAGCCCTTGTGGCTTTATCTATGTAAGACTTGACCATAATGGTCATAATTTGTGTAAGACGGTAGTATGGATGTAAGACTCTTGTTATTCAGCTTCTGTGTGTTCAGTGAGCATTGATCTCTGGGATCACTGTACACGTGCATTCGGTGGTCACGACTTATGAGTCGGGGTCCCCACAAAGCTGGTATCAGAGCCATCCTGACTGTAGGAAGCCTTAGTTAACATGGACATTAGTTAGCTTGAGACCATATAAACTTCTCTTCTTTTCTAAAGCTTACCCCACCCAAGATATATTTCCCTTATTGACCTCTCCCATTCAACCTTTGTAGATGGCTGCCGTACCCGAAGACTTCCTGACCATCGGATTTCCCGTGCTTTTGGAGGATAGCCTCAAGAAGTGCCAGTTTCACCGAGCCCCCATTTTCACCTACCATGAGCATTGGATCAATGACACCGAGACGGAGTATCATGTGGAAGTGATCGTGAAGGCTAATGACTCTCCAACAAGCTGGTTCTTCAAGGGACCCCAGATGGCAACACTGGTTCTTGCCGTCGAGACGGCAACCCTCAAGGCACTCACCCGCCTCCGAGACCTTTTTCCAGAGATGGCAGACGAGTTGGCAACCCGCTTCTTGCCTTATTGGAAGGAAGGTGAGGATGAGAGTAGTGCGCCAGCTCCACCATTAGAAGAAGGACTTCCACTCCGATTCCAGACCTACTTCAGCCTTTGTGCAGATAGTTTGGCACAACACTTGGCCTCGGAATCAATGGAGCTCCGAAAGGAACTTCATGAGACCAAGGCACTTCTTCGCCAAGCACAAGGGAAGACGGATAGGATCAAGAAGGAAGGTGCTCCCCCTGGTCAGCCCGCGATCGCATACCGAGCCGGAAGACCCCCAAAGGATGGGGAACCACCACATCAGCACCGCATGAGCGCAAGGGATTACCACAAGCTCTTCACACCACCGGCAAAGCAACGCCGTGTTGAGCTCCTCCACTCCCCCACCCCTTCGAGCAATGAAGGAAGTCAGGCCACCAATGACGAGGAGGAAGACCCAGAAGAGCCAGACTACGCGATCGAGCATTCCACCACTTAGGCATCATTCGCAACCCGGATATGCCCGTTAGTAACCCCTACGGTAGGATAGGTCGTGTACCCCTATGTGAAGTCGAGTCCTTGAAATGATTCATATGAAGCCATGTAGTGTTGTGTTTGCTTTTGATGTGTTTGATGGACATCATGCTTTCCTACGGGAACTTGTAAGTGACAACATCACCCATTTGGATTTTAATGAATGTGTTTGGCCTTTTGGCCCTTGCATGAAAACAATTAGTGTCATACCAACCCCTTTACTAGGCATCCCATCTATATTGCTTTCCCCATCTTTCCCAATCATGAGACCTTGACCGCTCCAACATGATGCCTGTTGTAACTCGTACTGGTACCTCTACCCAGCAGCAAGAAGCCAGAAGTTCAGCCGGAGCAGAAGCTAGTCAGGACCAAACCCAAGGACAAGCTCCACCACCGCCACCACCTCCAAACATGGACATGGCTCAGCTTCTCCAAGCCTTCCGAGAGGAACGCCAAGCCAACACTGCAGCCCTCCAGATGATTGCTCAAGCTGTCAATCGCCAACCGGCGGGAAACGGCAATGGACGTTCCACGTTGGTGGAGTTCAAGAAGCATGCACCACCCACCTTCATCGAGACTGCTGAACCCCTGGATGCAGACGACTGGGTCCGCACCATTGAGGATCTGCTGGAACTAGTCGGATGCACTGAGGAACGTGAGAAGGTGGCATATGCTGCTCACTGTCTCGGGGGAACTGCCAGAGCTTGGTGGGATGGATTCAAGGCCATGCATGCTGAGCAAAACATCACTTGGAATGACTTCAAGGCAGAATTCCACGAGGCCCACATTCCTTCCGGAATCATGGCCATCAAGAAGCGTGAATTCCGAGCCCTGAAGCAAGGAAGTAGCACTGTCAAGGAGTACATGCAGAAGTTCAGTGTTCTCTCAAGGTATGCTCCTGAGGATGTCAGCACTGATGCTGCCAAAAGGGAGCGCTTCATGGAAGGCCTTAACCAGACTCTGCAGTACTCGCTTGTTGTGTGTGACTGCCCAACCTTTCCTGATCTGGTGAACAAGGCACTCATGCTTGAGGACAAGCGACGTGCTTTGGACGATACTCGTAAGCGCAAGATGATCAGCAAGGGTAGCTCCAGCAACCAGAGGCCTCGCCCGTGGCAGCCAGCCCCGGTCAAGCCAACCTATCAACAGCCAAGAGCCCTGCACCTCGTATCAACTATCAGCCTCAGCCGTATGCCAACCCCAGGCCAACTTACAACAACCCCAATAACAATATCGGCAAGAGCAGCAACCCCAATTAAGTCACTTGCTTCGGATGTGGTCAGCCAGGACACTACTCCAAGAATTGCCCTAACAAGAAGCCCGATGCCCCGCGCCCTAATGCGCAGAACCTAGGGCAAGGCCGTGGAATGCCACCAAGGAACCAAGCCCCCCGCAACCCGCCCAACAATGGCAAGGGTCGTGTGAATCATGTCACTGCAGAAGAAGCCCAGGAAGACCCGGATGTCGTGCTGGGTACGTTCCTTGTTAACTCAGCACCTGCAACTGTCTTGTTTGATTCTGGAGCCACGCATTCATTTGTCACCCAAGAGTTTGCATTAAAAAGTGGCATGACCCCTACACCCCTGAATAACCCTATGGTGGTGCAAACCCCCGGAGCAGAGATGAGAGCCAAGATAGGATGTAAAGGAGTCAAAATTGTTATCAATGGGGTAGAGTTCCTAGCAAACCTTATCGTCTTAAGATCACAAGGCTTGGATGTGATCTTAGGAATGAATTGGCTCATCAAGCACCAAGGCTTGTTAGATTGCGCCAACCGGACCGTCACTGTAACCAATGACCAAGGAGTCGAAGTTAAATTTGCCTCCAACCCCTCCTCTTCTCAAGCCAACCAAGTCAACTGTCTGACTGAAGTCGGATTGGAGCAAGTGCCGGTGGTATGCGAATACCCTGATGTCTTTCCTGATGAGCTACCGGGAATGCCTCCAGACCGAGACATTGAGTTCATCATCGAGGTCATGCCCGGAGCAGGACCCATCTATAAGAAGCCCTATAGAATGGGATCGGAAGAGTTAGCAGAGTTGAAGAAGCAACTGGAAGAGCAGTTGAGGAAGGGATTTATCCGCCCTAGTGCCTCCCCTTGGGGATCACCTGTTCTGTTTGTGGCAAAGAAGGACGGTACCATCTGCTTGTGCATTGACTACCGCTCCCTCAATGAAGTTACAATCAAGAACAAGTATCCACTTCCCAAGATTGAAGATCTGTTTGATCAACTCAATGGGGCCAAGGTGTTCTCCAAGATCGACCTCAGATCTGGGTGCTACCAGCTGAAAATCAGACCCCAAGATATTCCGAAGACGACATTTGTAACCAGATATGGCCTGTATGAGTGCACGTTCATGTCCTTTGGATTGACCAATGCCCCAGCTTACTTCATGTATCTCATGAATCTTCATGGAATATTTGGACAAGTTTGTCGTTGTCTTCATTGATGACATTCTTGTCTTCTCGAAGACGGAAGAAGAGCACGAGCAACACTTGAGGATGGTCCTAGACAAGCTTCGAGAGCACCAACTGTATGCCAAGTTCAGCAAGTGCGAATTTTGGCTGCGTGAAGTTGGATTCTTGGGTCATGTTTTGACCGAAGAAGGATTGTCGGTCGATCCCGCTAAGATTGAAGCCGTGACTGAATGGCAATCCCCAAGCAATGTGAAGGAAGTCAGAAGCTTCCTCGGACTTGCAGGATATTACCGCAAGTTCGTTGAAGGATTCTCAAGCATTACACGACCCATGACTCAGCTCTTGAAGAAGGACAAGAAGTTTGAATGGACGCCAAAGTGCGAAGAAAGCTTCCAGGAGCTGAAGAAGAGATTGACCACCGCCCCAGTTTTGGCCACACCAGATATACACAAGGAATTTGTGATATATTGTGATGCGTCGAGAACCGGACTAGGAGGTGTTCTGATGCAAGATGGCAGAGTCGTAGCTTACCTCTCGAGGCAACTACGGCCTCATGAAGAGAACTATGCTACTCATGACCTCGAGTTGGCAGCTGTAGTTCATGCCCTGAAGACATGGCGACATTACCTCCTAGGGAAGCAGTGTGAGATATACACGGATCACAAAAGTCTAAAGTATATTTTCACTCAGAAGGAATTGAACATGAGGCAAAGAAGATGGCTAGAGTTGATCAAGGATTATGACCTTAGTGTTCAATACCACCCTGGAAAGGCTAATGTGGTAGCAGATGCATTAAGCAGAAAGGCTTGTTCCTTGAATGCTATGCTTAAGGACAGGCTACCCGCCTTGTATGAAGAACTTGAAAGCTTTGGGTTGGAACTGGTTGCACCAGGATTCTTGGCCAACCTCGAAGTTAGGCCTACCTTGATAGATGATGTTAAGGAAGCTCAGAAGGGACACGAAAGTATTGAAGGCATCAAGAGGAAGATCAAGGCAGGCAAGGCCCCAGGATTCTCAGAGGATGAGCAAGGAATTGTGTGGTTTGGGAATCGCATTTGTGTACCTAACAAGATTGAGCTCAAGAATTTGATCTTGCAAGAAGCTCATGACACCCCGTATTCCATCCACCCTGGAGGAACCAAGATGTATCAAGACCTAAAGGAAAGATTCTGGTGGCATGGCATAAAGAGAGAGATAGCCACTTTCGTCGCTATGTGTGACATATGCCAAAGGGTCAAAGATGAACATCAGCGACCGGCTGGATTGTTACAGCCTCTCAAGGTGCCTGAATGGAAATGGGATAAAGTCGGAATGGACTTCATCACTGGATTACCCAGGTCAAATAAGGGACATGACTCCATCTGGGTCATAGTCGACCATTTGACCAAAGTAGCCCATTTCATTCCTGTCAAAACGACTTACAAGGGAAACCAGCTAGCTAGCCTCTACATCAACAGAATTGTAAGGCTTCATGGTGTTCCCAAGGAGATTGTGTCAGACCGAGGAACCCATTTTACCTCAAGGTTCTGGAAGAAGTTCCAAGAGGCCATGGGGACCAAGTTGTCCTTCAGCACTGCTTTCCACCCACAGACCGGAGGTCAGACAGAACGAGTGAATCAGATACTCGAAGACATGCTCCGAGCCTGTGTCTTAGCATATGG
The DNA here is from genome assembly GCF_003073215.2 of Triticum urartu. NCBI lineage: Eukaryota > Viridiplantae > Streptophyta > Magnoliopsida > Poales > Poaceae > Triticum > Triticum urartu. The sequence goes on along the minus strand of NC_053022.1, from coordinate 77,426,436 downwards.
ATCTAGGTGGGAAGATTGCCTCCCTTTCGCCGAGTTCTCCTACAACAACAGTTATCAGTCAAGCCTCCAGATAGCACCATTTGAGGTGTTGTACGGACACAAGGGTCGCACACCCCTCAATTAGTCAGAGACCGGAGAAGGACTAGTCTTTGGGCCCGATATCCTCCGTGAAGCAGAAGAGCAAGTCCAGCTTGTCAGAGAGCGTTTGAAGACTGCCAAGTCAAGGCAGAAGAGCTACACTGACTCACGTCGGAGAGACATGACCTTCCGAGTTGGAGACCATGTCTATCTCCGGGTCACACCTCTCAAGGGAACCCAGCGCTTCCATGTCAAAGGAAAACTCGCACCAAGATACATCAGCCCCTTCGAGATCACTGAACGGCGAGGAGAAGTGGCTTACCAGTTGGAACTGCCACCTGAACTATCCGATGTGCACAACGTATTCCACGTGTCACCAAGCCATTGACCTTCAGCCCGATTTGACCTACTGCGAGAGACCCATCTGCATTTTGGACGAGGCTGAACGACGCACTTGAAGCCGCACCATCAAGTACTTCAAGGTCCAGTGGAGCAACCACACTGAAGCAGAAGCAACCTGGGAACGTGAAGACTACCTTAGATCTGAGTTTCCGTATCTCTTTAAATCCTAGTTTAGGAATCTCGGGGACGAGATTCTTGTAAGGGGGGTAGGTCTGTCACACCCTGCATTTTGTAACATTTCATTTGCATTAATAAAGCATTAAAATTTAGATCAACAAAAACTTCTGCATTATTTGGCTTTTATTTTGGAGTTGGATTTCTCTGTGTGGTTTTTCAAGTGCTCTTTAAAGTCAACTACTCCACCTTCTCTACTTCATCTGCTTGCCCCAAACTTCTGCCCAGTGATCATGCCATGTGTATAGTGCAATATAGTATTTTCCTACAAAAATAATTTGGCCAAATAGTATTTTCAAAATTTAGTTTTCCAAAAACCCCTGAATTGAGGTTTGCACTACAAGTACTTGATTTGGGGTATGAAAAATATTTCAAAAATTATATTTGAAACCTATTAGATAAAGGATTCCCATAAACCACAAAGATATAATTTTAAAAGTTATTTTCCCATTTTATTTAAAAGCTTTTTCTTAAGGCCAGAAATGGTCTTTAATAGGGAAAATTATTTTATTGTTTTAAAAATATTTGAGAAAAATCAGGGAAACTCAGTGGACATATATTTCCCATATATATGAGTTTCAACACATGGTCATGATCAAAATATTGGACAAAACCTCCCAAAACCATTTCTGCCCATTTCAAGGATTTGAAATATTTCTACAAGAAATATTTTCATAAAAATCCAAGGAAAATCCAGCAAGTCACAAATGCATATTGTTATCACCATACAAAGCCTCATGTCAATTAAGGTCATTTTGGTTCACCAAAATGACCCAAAACCCTCTCTGACCAGAATCAAATTTGAACAAGTTTGTACTACCAACTTTCTCTCCTTGATCCCAACTTTTGTGAGCATGTTCACATGACCAAATGAGGCCACTACACCAAGTGGTGCATCAAGGGGAAGTGACTTGCTCAACTAGATCTACACAAGTTCATTTCTGCTAATTTCTAGGGTTTACAAAAGTTGCATTGGCAACTTTTCCCTTATAAGCTCCAAATTGGTGGAAGACCCTATTTATATGTGTCATTTCACCCTGTGGAGTCTCATGGCAATTGGAAATCTTTTTCTTACCCAAACCATAATCAAACACCTTCTGCCACTTTTCAAAAATCACCATTTTGACCACTAACACTATTCTCCTTGAGCTCAACTTTTTACCACAACTCCTCCTAGTCCTCTCCTACCTCCAGTAACTCTTCCCTGGCCTCAGATCAATGATTGAAGGGTAAAATAACCCCATTTACCTCCCTGGACAGCCCCTCTCTCCCTCTTCTTCTACCTCTCTCCTCTCCTACTGACTCCCCAAGGCATCCAAGGCCACAGCGCACTTCTTTACTTCCCCCTAGAGCTACCAGACACCTTTGGACACGCCCATGTTGCATAAAAAATGGCTATGCCAGCCATTTGCATGCTCTGGAGCGCGCTACAGTGCGCTCCCGCACTGTAGCCTCCCCCTTCCAACCGCCTCCGGCCACCTCGGGCCTCCCTAGCACGCCCAACGATGCACCTCGGCATCCGCGGCACGCTAAACCCTGGTCCCCCTCTTCCTTCTCCCTCCTCTCGCCCCAGCTCGCACGTGCGATGGCCGCCCGAGCGTGCCAATGGCACGGCTCACACGCGCGGCGTCTCTGACCCCTCCCCTCTCTCTCCCACTGGCAGCTGGGCCCCACCCGTCAGGTTCAAACCTGGCGCGCGCGACCGCTCGGCTGGGCCGCGTCACTGGCTGGGCCGCTGCCCTGCGGCTGTTCTGGGCCAACAGGCACAGAGCCCTTTTTCCTTTTCTTTTTCTGTCACTTTTCCAAAAAATTCCACAGGATTAAATATTAATCCAAATGCAACAATTCCAGTTCCTAAAATCTTATAAAAATCCCACCTGTTTAATGGTATAATTTTCACTCATGTCCAAACAACTTTTATGTACTATCCATATTCAAATTCAAATTTGAATATATTTAGACCCCTCTACAAATCCATTTCTTCTCTTCTGCCACTCCAAATCCAAAACTAGTAATTTTCGCCTTCTTAGTTTTCATCCTAATATTTAACAAAAATAAGTTGACATTTTTCTGAGCACCTTGGTTTTTCTGTTTTATTATTACCTTATTTTTTTCTCGTTATTATTTGTGACGATAGATTGCGTTGCCGACGAAGGAGTTGGACCAGAAGACCCAGAAGACTTTGCTGAGCCAGGCAAGCAGCCCTTTGACCATGTCTATGAAACCCTTTTTATGCATGTCATATAGCACTTTATTAGTGTTGCATCAGAATCATGATGAGAAGGTAACCACTTTGATGGGTTGCCTCTATTACTTCCTTGCTGATACTTGCATTGTGCATGACCCTACCTCCTTATGAGGGTTATGTCGGTGGGAGTAGATAGGATGCTAAAGTAGTGCTACGCAAAAAGGGACGGGAATATGCATGGTGATGGAGACATAGTATTTTCAAAAGACTTTTCGAAAACCCCATCGGGTGACACTTATGCCCGGGGGAGATGATGAGTTGGGTAGCCACTTGATGACGAAGTGCTGTACCGAGGCAAGTGTGTGTTGTTTTCAAAACGGATTGGTTTAAGTTGCGACCGTTATTCCAACCTTACATGCGCAACCACTCTACCCTTATATGGGAAAGGGCATTATTGATTACCTAGGCCGATACTAGCTTGGAGCCCGCATTACTAGTGACAGGGGAGAGTTGGTGCTCTCTCTCGGGACGGGGTCGTGCTAGGTAGGGCGGCCAAGAACATTTTTATGGGGCACCGGACACACCGTTGGTACCCCGTGCCAGTGGTATGTGATGAATATGGGAGCAAGGCTCCACAATTTTAAGTTGTGAAAGGTTGGGCACGGGGGTTACTACCAATCGAGTGGACTCCATGTTAGTGTCATCTAGGGAAAGATAGTGATCGGGTGCTTACCCCGGGTACTTGAGGTACCGTGGGTCGTGGATGACACGGAAGTTCCCCGGATCTTGTGGGTAAACTGTGCAACCTCTGTAGAGTGTAAAACTATTCGAATAGCCGTGTCCACGGTCAAGGACAGTTGGGTAACCGCTCTTGGGCTACGTCCACTTGTTTACAAACCAGTGTGTGTGGGAAGTACTTCTTGGGTCAAGTCAAAGGACTTGACATGAATGGATTGGGTTGGAGCCCACTCCCTTTATGTTGGTATATGTAACCAACCCCTATGGTTACTTGAATTCATGCGATGCATAGTTTACCAGTTATTGAACATGTCATATCGCAACAAAAATTAGCTTTCTACAAAAATTTACCTATGGCATGCATTGTTGTATCTTGAGCCAAAACATGGGTTGCTTGAGAGTACATTCAAAGTACTCATTGGCTTGCCACTGGTTATTTAATTGGCCAGGCATGGAAGAACTGGAGTTCGAAGAAGAGTTCTTTGGAGACGAACATGCGAACTAGGACGTTTCCTAGTCAGAATGCCTGTAGGGTTAAGGCAGATGGCATGGGTTCTACTTATCAACGAAGATTTCCGCTGCTTAAGTTTATTTGATATTCAGCCCTTGTGGCTTTATCTATGTTAGACTTGACCATAATGGTCATAATTTGTGTAAGACGATATGTGTGGATGTAAGACTCTTGTTATTCAGCTTCTGTGTGTTCAGTGAGCATTGATCTCTGGGATCACTGTACACGTGCATTCAGTGATCACGACTTATGAGTCAGGGTCCCCACACAAACTTTGCTAAATTTGACCAAATTTATATTAGAAATTATTAGCATCTATAATATCTAATAAATATAATATGAAAAATATATTCCAAGATGAATCTAATGATATTGGTGTTTTTATGTGAATGTCTATAATTTTTTATATAAACTTGGTCAAAGTTGGATGAGATTGACTTCGGACAAACCTAATATGCAGAGTAAAAAGGACCGGAGGGAGTACTACAGGTAGTACCCGCCGGTGTGCCCATCTACGCCTCGTAACGCCCCGACGCCCAGCTGTGGCACCCTCGCCACGGCCACGCCACCACCGACCGGTTCATCTCGAACGAGTGAGTCGCGAACCATGCCACCACCATGAGAATGACATGTGGGCCAGGCGCATTTAAGGTCCGCATGTCATTGACTCATAGGTCAGGCACTAAGCCACTGAAGTTCGGTCCTGTGGGCCCCGAGAGGGAAATGTAACTCCTGTGGCAGGCCTTGTGGTGCTCGCGCAGTACGAGCTCGTGCCAAAACTGGAATTTGTTTCTTACTACTACCAACTATTACTAGTAAGGTACATGTGCATTGCACGCATTAGATTCTGGTGGTTTGTGCATTATGCTTCTACATGTGGAGCTTTCTGGATTCTAACATGTGGCAAAATCTGGTGGAATGTAAGGTTAGGCAAGTTTGATTAACTTAGGTGAGTGTTTGGTTCAAGCCACACCTTAGGCAAGCCACACTAAGGCCCCACATGACATACACACAAAAAATGTGGCAAGATTCCCTTAGGCCTGCCTACTTGTTTCTCTCATTTTGAAGAACTAATAACTTTGCCTAAGCTTAGTTGTGGCAAAGTTAGGGTCTGTTTGATTCAAAGGATTTTTCATAGGATCTTTGAAGGATTAGAATCCTTAGGAATTTTTCCTATGTTGGTCATTTGATTCGTAGGATTGAATCATGTAGAATATTTTCCTAAGGATTCATTTGTACTACGTTTCATAGGAATTCTAACATGCACTACAACCTCTTGAAAGAAATCCTTTGTTTTTCATGTGACACAATCAACCAAACTCAAATCCTATAGGGATCCAATGAACATGCCATTCCAATCATACTTTTTTCCTATTCCTGTGTTTCTGCAATCCTATGAATCAAAGAGGCCCTTAGTCATGAATTAAGTTCAACCATGGAGTCTTCTAGATTATACATGTGGCAGAATCTGGTGGATGATATCCAACGGCCAGTAGTGCTCGGATTTGCCATCTTTGTACCATCGGATTGGCTTCATCCAACGACCAACTTTCAAAGTTTTTCACACACTATATAGGGGGTATAGATATAGATGTGTCGGTTCGTTGCAATGGATCCAAAGTATATATATATTTAGTGGAGTGCACTCTAAACACATTATCTATTTATTTTTCTCTAACCTTCCATAGCCATGCAACCAAGCCACATAAGCTTCATGGGTGCCCCCCACATCATATTATTCACACTACGTTGATTGAAAAAAAGATAAATCACCCAAAATAAGATCTTCCCGTTTTTTGTTCCTACGATGTTGTGTCGTGCACGTACCTACTAGTTGTATAGTGGTAGTACTAGTAATATAGTATTAGGAGTACAAACTTGGTACTAGTAGGAGTAGTACTAGTATGGAATGCTCCTACTCTATCAATGAGCCCCGTCTGACACCAAATTTCTTGGCTTCCGTGCTACAGCTAGATCTTCCCCTCGTTTCTGTTTTCCAACCCGGCGGCAGGCGGGGTGTCGGTTTGCTCAACGGCGGTCCCACATGAAAGTTAAAATGCTAGGCGACACGCCTTCCCTAAGCTCTGTGTCGTGCCGGACGGGCCGTGTTGTACTCCCGATTCCCGGGCGTGTAGGGGTGCGACGCGAACGCGGCAGGCCTTTTCCTTTTACCAGCAATGTGCCCATGCATTGCAACGGATCCAAAGTAGTAGAATAGTAGTATTTGTTCACAAACTTGAAAGAAATCACTATTGTTTTGATATACTCCTAATATATTACTCCCTCCGTACCTAAATATTTGTCTTTTTTGAGATTTCAAATGGATTATCACATACGGATTATATAGACATATTCTAGTGTTTCTAGCAAGATGCCCGTGCGTTGCACGAAGTTGATGGAAAAGGTAAGCACAACTTATAAATTGATGGATGGAGTACTAGTTACAGTGATGCATATAATTAAGTAAAGGGATCGCACATGTCGGTATTGACTGGAACGAGAATGCAACAACACAATAAGAATTAAGGCTACGATAATGCGATCGCAGTGGTGGTTACAGAAGGCAAGAAGAAATATGGATCCACGAACGTACGACCTCCTCCTCCTCAACTTAGTGCGCCGGGCCACCGACTGGCGGCTAAGGAGCGATGGCTTTTGTGGCGAGGTCGAGGTGCTTCTCAGCAAAGGCATCCAAGGCTTCCAGCCGGTTGAGGAAGGCCAACGTTGTAGCATCCTCACTAGCCTTGTAGATACCTATGTACATGATTTCCTCGTGCATGTGGATGTGTAGGTCGACGAATTCTTGCAGGGCGAGGCGCCTCGCGGCGAGCGCGACCTCCAGGTGGACATTCTTCGTGGCGTCGGCGGGCAGTCACAGGGCCACCAGTGCTTGAAAGAGGCTCCGGCCATGGAGGCCGATTAGGGTGGTAGGCAGTGAGGAGCCCGGGCGCGCGGGCTGGAGGAGTACGGCGATGTCGTCCGCGAGCTTCTTGAGGATGGTGAACTTGTTGCTGGTGGCAACAATCATCTGGTCCAACTGAGAGTCGTAGTTGTGTCGAAGGCGGCCATCCACCAGGCGGTCTCCAACACCGTCTGGAGACGATCCTCTGCGCCATGCCGCAGGCCAGCGTCGTGGACCATCTGGCGCAGCCGCTGGCCACTCACGAGCATCGCCACCATGGGTCTGGAGTGAGCTCTTTTGTGCTTAGTGTAGGTGCTTAGGCAAATGCTTAGGTGCGTACGATGTGATAGATGCATTGGAATGGAGGGGTGCCTTTATATGAGGGCAATGAGGGCAAACTGCGTTGCATTCACATCATGCAGCCTCTTTTCCTGGACCTCCTCCCATTACTTCCCTCATGCATTAATTGAAGGTGGATGCATTGGTCGTTCAACATATCGGGAACCGCTACTCCCTCCCTCATCTGCATTAAAGCCATATCGGGAACTGCGTTGGCCGCTGTCAAATCGAATACTCCCTCCATCTAGGTGAGTATTAAGTCATCTTACGAAAACCAAATAGTAAACACATAGGCGTGGTGCATTAACTCTCATGTTGTTTCTTATTTTTTGACATAAATAGAGGAATCAACCAAGAAGAGATGTGGGGCTTGTATGCTTTTAATGACTTGAGACTATCAAACATGACATGCAGTGGTCAGTTTGTTGCACAAGAACAAATACAACCCACATCAGCACACACGCATCTTATATAGCATCACATCCAATGGCTATAACAGATGAATGAGACCAAATTATATCTCATCTAGATGAGTTCTAGCAAAACTGTATTAATAATACTTAGTACTCCTGCGCCATGTATCATATATTAGTATCATGTAGTACTTTATTTATTTATGAGGTATCCATATGGCACTGCACCGCCAAGAAAAGAGGGTAACATCAAAATTATGGACTACTTTTCTGAGTATGTTGGTAAGGTCCGGTCATAGTCACTTGTTGAAATCTCTAAAAAGACAAATACTCCCTCCGTCTGAAAATACTTGTCATCAAAATGGGTAAAAGAAATGTATCTAGACGTATTTTAGTTTTAGATACATCCCTTTTTATTCATTTTTATGACAAGTATTTTCGGACGGAGGGAGTAGAAAACAGAGTTGGTGATGATGGTGTGTGTGCCATCCTGTAATATAGGCCGTCGGATTTATATCTAACGGATAGGAAAGAAACTATGGAAATTTTGCAAAAATATACCCAGACGTCTCTCCACATTCGCAAATAAGGCCTTCCCTCGTTCAACCTTTTCTCTCACAAGATAAACTAATCATACAAATGCATCTTGAGGTGTCCATAGAATCGAAGAGAGGGATGATGTGTGTGTGTGCGCGCGCGCGATCGATAAAGAGTGCCATCGAATTTGTGTGTGCCCACATCAAAGATATAGAGTGGCTGTCCTACTGGAACGTGAGATGGGACATGTGCAGTTTGTCTCTATGGCATGGATACCTACCTGCAGCGCTCGACTATCGGTGTGTGGTGGGGGAAGAGGGAGGCCCAATTAACTATAGAGGTACAATGGCTGGTATATGTGTGGAGGAGGAGAGAGGCCTACCTCATGTATTAAGGAGATCGATCTGCCTCATGTATTAAGGGAGATCGATCGGCATCCATGCATATGTGCAGGAGAGGAATAAGGTTGGGAGAGAGACAAAGCTAGAGTGTTGGAGGGGGTGGTAGTGGAGTTGCTTCTAACAAATGGTGGGATAGGCTTGCTAGACAAACGGAGGGCATGACCGCAATATCAATAAGAGAGGAGATGGCTGCTTGTTGTATGTGCACGTGCGTGTGAGAGACCGGTCAGGAGGTATGCAAGAATGATGAGGGGGGACGATGTGGCTGTGGTAAGCAGACGTAACTACATGGGAAGATCAATCGCCCTTTGTTAGAGAAAGGAGAGACATACCTTGTGAGGTACGACGATCGATGGGGGGGGGTAGTTAAAGTCGATCTAGGTATATGTTGGGAGATCGATCGGTATACATGCATGTAACGCCCGAATAATCGTGCTACAGTAATCCTCCACTAATGATGCCACGTCACCTCGATTACTGTGGCTAATCTCGCATTAGTTCGAAACCGATTTGAATTCGATTTAAAAATCAGGCAAACAACAAAAGTTTTCAAAAATTAAAACTAAAATGTTCAGAGTGAGCAAAATAATGCATAAGTAATTATGGCAGAGGAACTACACTTTTATAAAATGTTCAAATAATCTAAAACGATTTAAACAGTAGCAAAAACAATTATTTAAATGCTTTTAAAATGATAAACAATTACAAACTAATATATTTAGGTACCAAGTTAATTGTGGCAGTGGTATATTTCCTATTACCAATTTAGGGATCATTTTTGTACTTTACAAAACTAAAATACAATGAGGAACTAAATAAAAAGAAAAGAAACTGCAAAAACAGAAAACAAACAAAAAAAGGAAAAAGAGAGAAAGGCCCCCCACTGGGCTTCGGCCCAGCAGGCCGACCCATTCGGCCACCGGCCCAACCGGCCACCAGCCGGCGCCCCCATAACCCCCACTCCTCCCGTGACCTAGATCGACCCAACCACCCACTTCCCCCACTCCCTCGTTCCCTCCCCCCTCCCGATCCGATCTGGATTGGGGGAACGACTCCGTTGCCCGGAACAAACCACACCGCCGCCTGGACCTCACTGGACCTCCCCGCCAGACTGCCTCCCCTCCGGCGGACGTCTCCGACCCCCACCTTGCGCCCCACTGCCCTTAACCCTACGGCCCCAGTGAGCGCCTCCCTCTCCTCGTCTCTCCCTCACCGCGCCGCCCCGTTCCTCCCCGTCGCCGCTACCCCCGCCATGGCCTCGCCCTAGCTCGCCGGCGTCTTGCCGTTCATGCCCACGGCCGTCGCTTGCCGTCAACCGTTACTGGCTGCTGGCCCTCCCTGTCGCAGCCTCACAACGCCGCCCGACCACCGCCGTTCGCCGCCGGCCGCACTTGCTGCACGCGCCCTGGCCGTGCCGCTCGCTCCGGCCTCGCCGTTCCCATGCACGCTCCAGGCGCATCCCGCCCCGCACCCACAGCCACCAGCTTGCGCCCCGTCGCCCCACCTCCTTGCTCGCGCCCTACTGGCCCCGCCCCGCTCTCCCTCGCCGACTCCCTGTGCTTGCCTCACCCAGCTGCGGTGGCCGGCCGGTGCTTGCCTCACCCAGCTCCTGTTTGCCAGTGCCCGGGCCCTCCTCGCCACGGCGATCTGGGTGAACGCCTAGTCGGGCGCCGCAACGCCCGACCCGCCCCGTTAGTGCCCAGCGCCCGATAGGCCCCCTGGGCCACTGACCAAATGGCCCCACGGCCCAGAACGGTTTAAAAAAAGGGAATAAAAATATATATATATATATAATAAAAATAAAATAATAAAAATAAATAATAAAAATAATTAATTAACTAATTAATTCTGATTAAACTAACTAATTAAGATTAATTAATCTAATGACTAATTAACCTAGTTAACTACTGTTAATTAATCTAACAGAGTATGACAGTGGGGCCCACCCCCTAATTAATACTAATTAGGTTAATTAAATTGTTTATTAAAATGTGACACTGACCAGTGGGACCCACTGGTCAGGTTGACCAGTCAACCCCCGTTGACTGCTGACGTCAGCATGACATCATGCTGATGTCATAAATCCATTTCGAATTAATTTAAATAATTAATTAAATTCCAGAAATTAATAAAATCTTTAGAAAATCATATCTTTTAATCCGTAACGCGGATTAAATTATTTTCAACATGAAAGTTGCTCAGAACGACGAGACGAATTCGGATACGCAGCCCGTTCATCTGCCACGCATCCCTAGCATAGCGAACACGCAACTTTCCCCCTTCGGCTCCTCTGTTCAAAAACGCGAAACACCGGGAATACTTTCTCGGATTTCCCCCCTTCACCGGTACCACCTCGTACCGCGTTAGGGCACACCTAGCATCACGCTTTGTCATGTCATGCATCGCCATGCACTTGTTTGCATTATATTTATTATTTCTTCCCCCTCTTCTCTTGCTAGACACCGAGACCGACGCCGCTGCTACCCAGTACGACTACGGTGTTGACGACCCCTCTCTCTTGCCAGAGCAGCCAGGCAAGCCCCCCCCTGATCACCAGATATCGCCTACTCTCCTTTATACTGCTTGCATTAGAGTAGTGTAGCATGTTACTGCTTTCCGTTAATCCTATCCTGATGCATAGCCTGTCATTGTTGCTACTACTGTTGATACCTTACCTGCAATCCTACATGCTTAGTATAGGTTGCTAGTAATCCATCAGTGGCCCTACATTCTAGTCCATCTGCCATGCTATACTATCGGGCCGTGATCACTCGGGAGTTGATCACGGGTATATATTTATACATAATATATTATACTGATGATGACTAAAGACGGGTCGGCTTGTAGGAGTACCCCGCGAGTGATCCACGGATTGGGGGCTGAAAGGACCTTTGTCCGACGACCCTCTGGGTGGATCTTTGTGGCGGAGCGACATGGCAGGTTGAGACCACCTAGGAGAGAGGTGGGCCTGGCCCTGGTCGGCGTTCGCGGTGTCTTCAAGATAGCACGTTTAATGAGATCTTGGTATATGATCTGAGTCTGGCTACTGGCCTATACGCACTAACCATCTACGCGGGGACAGTTATAGTCACTCGACGTCGTGGTATCAGCCGAAGCCTTCGTGACGTCAGCAACTGAGCGGCGCGCGCCGGATTGGACTGGAACGCCTGCTAGGCTAGGTCTGCTTCCGTCCGCGTTCGCAACGTGCAGGTGTGCAAAGGGTGATGGGCCCAGACCCCTGCGCCATAGGATTTAGACCGGCGTGCTGACCTCTTTGTCGTGCCTAGATAGGGCTGCGACGTGTTGATCTTCCGAGGCTGGGCATGACCCAGAAAAGTGTGTCCGGCCAAATGGGATCGAGCATGTTGGGTTATGTGGTGCACCCCTGCAGGGAAGTTAATCTATTCGAATAGTCGTGTCCCTCGGTAAAAGGACGACCCGGAGTTGTACCTTGACCTTATGACAACTAGAACCGGATACTTAATAAAACACACCCTTCCAAGTGCCAGTTACAACCGGTGATCGCTCTCTCACAGGGCGACGAGGGGAGGATCATCGGTTAGGATTATGCTATGTGATGCAACTTGGTGAACTTACCATCTACTCTCGTCTCCTGCTGCAAGATGGAGGTGGCTAGAAGCATAGTCTTCGATAGGACTAGTTATCCCCCTCTTATTCCGGCTTTCTGCAGTACAGTCCACATATGATACCCTTATTCCATTTGATACCAGTGCATACATATGTAGTGTAGCTCCTTGCTTGTGAGTACTTTGGATGAGTACTCACGGTTGCTTTGCTCCCCCTTTTCCCCCTTTCTATACTCGATTGCTGCGACCAGACGATGGAGCCCAGGAGCCAGACGCCACCGTCGATGACGAATAATACTACTCGGGAGGTGCCTACTACTACGTGCAGCCCACTGACGACGACCAGGAGTAGTTTAGGAGGATCCCAGGCAGGAGGCCTGCGCCTCTTTCGATCTGTATCCCAGTTTGTGCTAGCCTTCTTAAGGCAAACTTGTTTAACTTATGTCTGTACTCAGATATTGTTGCTTCCGCTGACTTGTCTAAGATCGAGCTCTTGTATTCGAGCCCTCGAGGCCCCTGGCTTGTAATATGATGCTTGTACGACTTGTTTTATTTGTAGAGTTGTGTTGTGATATCTTCCCGTGAGTCCCTGATCTTGATCGTACATGTTTGCGTGTATGATTAGTGTACGATTGAATCGGGGGTGTCACAATGCATGTGTGTGTGTTAGAAGCAAATGAGGCACGAGGAGAAGGATAGAGAGAGAGGGATGCATGTAGGAGGTGGTACCAGAGGCATACTAAATCAAGGGGGGAGGAGTGTGCGAGTACGAGAATGATGAAAAGAGTGGTGGGAGTGAGGCATGGACGGTGACAAGAGAAGAGGGGAAGCTTGTGTTTGTGCTAGGCACACCTGGCTAGAGAGGCATATCGATCGATGTGTGCCGTAAAGAAGGAGCTGGGGGGCCTACACACACCATGGGTGAACGACCTAAAGTGTAAAGACGAATTTGCGCGATGGAGCTAGAGAATGCTGAGGGAGGGTGAGAGGGATGCGGGCGTGTGCATGCACAAGAGAAAGTTAACGCTAGCTACAAAGATAAGAGGGTTGTGTGGGTGTAAAAGATGAATAGAGATCATATATACTTCATTATAAAAAGCGAATTCGGATATTTGAAGAATTTATCATAGTGTTTCAAACCGACGCATGTGTGAATATATATAGCGGTGATACACATGGTGTGGTTATGAACATGTTATACTACATTTAATATATTTTATCTCTACTCTTATAAAAAACGGGGTTGTTGATGATGGTGTGCCTGCCATCTTGCATTATAGGCCGTCCAATTTATATCTGGCGGATAGCAAGGAAACTATGATGGTTGAAGTTGGCAACAATCATGATTGTAGATTCTTATTGAAATAGAGAAACAAATTCAAATTTAGTTCGAATTGCAGCGGTAGTATAGACATTTGGAATGCACTAAAATGTTGGTATGAGTTGGTTACATGCATTATATAGCAAGCGAAAAAAATTTAATCAGACATAACATGGATTCATACTCCCTCCTTCCATCTATATAGGGCGTAATGAGATTTTTAAGACCGCCTTTGACTATTGACAAGATTAATAGTACATGACATGCACAATGTGAAAATTATATCATTGAAAGAACCTTTCACAAACTAATTTAACGGTGTGCTTTGTGTAAGTTGCATGTCATATATCATTGCTCTAATATTTGGTCAAAGTTAGCATCAAAAAACGCATTAGACCCTATATAGATGGAAGGAGGGAGTAGCTTTGAATAGCATTTGTATAGTAAAACGGGGCAAGACTCTCTCTTTGTGTGGTGTGAATAGTTTTTTTTCGTTTCCTTTTTGGTTGAGGGAAGTGGGAATTGATTTGGTACGTACAAGTACAATATTACTACATGTTAGGCTTGTCCCTAAAATTCAACCCGCGTCTTGTTATATCCCAAAAATTCAGATATCGTGCTCCCAAAACTGGCGCCTTCACAACCGGCGCCTTGCTATCCTGAAATTACAATGCGCGCGAAAACTCCCTGCAGCTGCCAAATCCCGACAAGCGAAATCCCCCTTCTAACCCTGAGCCGAAAGGGCTGCTAGTTCAAATTGGTGGGGGGTACTTTTGTAACATGCCCTACATTTTGGACAAGCGCGTCCCTATGTCATGCTTCACCCCCTCCCATCGCCCCCTTTTCGCCATTCGAAATCCCAGGCCGCCATAACCTCTCTGCTCCAGCCACGGAACCCCACCCTCCTCCGTCCGCCACGTCACCGCTGCCCAGCCGGAGCCTCTTCCTCGACGACGTCGTCCACCGCAACAGCTCGACGTCCCTCGTCCACCTCCCTGGATGAGGATCCGTCGTCCATCTCACCGTCCCGCTGGTTCAGCCGCTCCGTCCTCCACCTCCAAGGAGCTGCTCCGACGATCGCCTCGTCTATCGCGGCTGCTCCATCCCCATAGCGCCGCCTTAACCTGCTCCACCGGAACCGCAACATCCTCACCGACTCCTTGGACGAAGCCGAGGCCTACTCGGCGCCACCAAAGAGGTTGTACACTCATCACATCGCACCTTCTCCTTAACTCGACCTCCCGGCGCCGACGGTGCTCCATCCCGCACCCCCATGGAGCGGCTACCTTGAAGCCGACGCCGCGGGCGACATCTCCACAGCGGTTCTCCCCCAGTGCGAGGCCCCTTCGGCGGCGGCGGCCATACTAGCCGGATCTGCTGCTGCTGCTCCGGCTCTCGCTCGCTCACTCGCGCTGCTGCTGCTGCTCCGGCTCTCGCTTGATCGCTCGCTCGCCCAACTACTGTTGCTGCTCTCCCCCTCGCTCGTGCTGCTGCTCTGCTCCGATTAAGCCACACTTTAGCCGACCGAATCGACTTTTGGGTCAGTCAATTTTCAGGGGTTGGGGGGGCTCGCCGGAGTTAAGGAAGAACCACCCGCAGCGGGGATGGGGGCTGGCCGGACAGGTACCCCACTATCTATCTTAGGGTTCAGGGTGGGTGCGGGGGGGGGGGGCAGAGGGCTGGCCGGGGCGGCGGTGGCGAGTTGTTTCGGGGCGGCGAGGCGGCGCTGGGGCCGGTGGTTCGGTCGGTGGTGGCTGGCGGCTCAGGGGGGTGCAGGTTGAAGATGAACTACAGGCCCTCCCTAAACTACATGTCAAGTGCCTCTCTGCTACCATTGCATTCAGTTTTGGCAGTAGCATTCAGATTCCACAGTAAATTTCAGTTTCGACAGTTAAGTTCAGAGTCAATAGTTTTTACCTCATCTGTTGTAGTCAGGTGGTTTTTGGTGATGTTAATTTTAGATCCATTTTACATCATCTATTAGAGATGCTATTAGAATCTCACTTGAGATTGACGATGTCTGTCTTGTGCTGCTTCAGCCTTGACGTCTTACAGCTCACCGGAGCTGCTCCAATGACAGAACGATCCATCACAACAGAGTAGTGCCCTGGACGCTGTCTACAGATTCCTCAGATCTTCCTCCACACCTCCGACAGCCACCTCTGCCTCAACTACTTCAGCGACCAACCCAATGATGCTAAGGTCGACACGGCTATGGCAAAGAGGTTGTACACTTGTTGCATCACTTATTACTATACATTCACGTCGATCCATTAGGGCTATTTTGGTTCAACGGAAAAAACGTCGATCCACTGGTTGTTACCATCACTCTAAATTTCTGCATGCCCTCCTTACATAATCTCACCATATTTTTTTCGTATGCATGTCAGATATTGTACACAGACATGCTGAACATGTAGAGAAAAAGAGAAGAGTTTTGCGCGGCAATACAATGCCATGCAAACATCGCTCCATGGTGGGTTCAATGGCAAACCCTCCCCACCCCTCTCCAGATTGTAATCCAGAGGAAGATATCTGTTCTGAGACGGATTCAGACGCTGCTGACCACTCCTATTTACCCCCCAAGGTGTTTGCTCTACCTTGGCATGATGATGTTAGTCATATCATGCATATGTTGCCTTGCAGTGCCTACTTTTGACATCATATATGTCATCTGCTTAGTTTAGACATGTTCTGTAATGCCACCTTTTTAGTTTCTATATCATATATGGGAATTATGCAGTCTCATGTCTTTTAGCCAGCCATAATATATGTGAAATGTGCAATGCCATCCTGTTTAACCAGGCATCATATATTTGAATGATATCTTGCCCATCCTTTTCTTCATTACATTACCATTTATCGACAATGTTTGTACATTAAACTACTCTTCCTGTGAATCAGCCATTTGGGTGGGAGATGGAAAAATCTGGAGTGAAAAAGGACTTCAGAGCAAACAGTGCTACCTGTCAAAGCAGATCTCTTGTTGGGTCCCGATAGCTCCTCATAGATGGATTCAGAGACAGATGAGCAGTCCTATTCCCCCACTGAGGTGTATGCTCTAACTTGGCACGGTTATACTGCTCATATCATGCATACGGTGTCTTGCATTGCATAGTTTAGACATCATATACACAATATTCAACACCATGTTCTTAGTTCAGACATCATAACGAATGCCCTCTGTTTAGCATATAAATCACATATGTGAATTAAATGATGTGATCCTACTTACTTACATAACATGTAGGTGAATTATGCCATGCGATCATGTTTAGTTATTCATCATATCTTTGAGTTATGTTATGCTATGCTATCCAGTTTAATAGACATCATATATGTGAAATTATGTCATGCTATCCGTTTTAGTTAAACAATATACATGTCAACTATTTCATGCCCTCTTTTTTCCACACTATCTATTGCATCTTTCTCTCATACAATGTCTGTACATTCAACTATGTTTCCTGTTTATCAGCCATTTGAATTGGAGCGGGTGATGCCAGTATCTAGCGGACTAAAAACACGGTCTTCAAATAAAACAGTGCTACCTCTTGGTGGAGATATCACCCCAGTTGTACATGCACAAGAACTAGCCCTACCACACATAACACAAACTCTCGCAGATTGTACCCCTACTGCGATGGACAGAGAACCAGCTTCACCCAATCTAACCCCAACCCCAGCCGATAGTAACCCAGTTCCTGTTGACACAGCAGCATCTCCACCACAGAGCTCCCAAACAAGAGCAGTTAGTAAGGCAGCTCCAGTGCCCAAAGGGCCAGTACTATCACGGCGAACCCCAACTCCACAAGTTAGTACGCATATTCCTGTGGAGGAAGCACAACCAGCTAGTCGTAGTTTAGCATCTATCGCATTTGATGTTGTTAAATCGTATGTGTGTATCTTCCCATCTTGGAAATATTATACTGAATATGAAGGAAAATGCTAGTTGCAGGTGTTTGTCTAGGAGTTATGTGTAAGTAATGTTATTCATGGCAATTACTTTGCTTCGTCCCATACATCATACCTCCATGATGGTTATAATACAACAAATTTTCCCATTTTTCTCTATAGAGAAGGACCGATTTGGAAACTCAGGATGAGGTAACCTGTGCTAATACCTCTGCTGTCTTGAAGAATTCTTGGTGGCAGTATAGGAATTACCTGAAGAAAACGTACTTCACTGGCAAAGAAACTCATCAAATTCCCTTACGTTCTCCTGAGACACATTTACGGGACGATGACTAGGAACACCTTGTTCTGTACTGGTCCCGAACCAAGAATGTGGTAAGGTCTATGAGCTCATTTTCTATTTTTAAGTATTATATTCTTGCGTCTTACTGTACTCTGTTCATGTAGAACAAGTGCCTAAACCTGAAGAACAACTGTTCTAATTTAAGATTCCATTGCTATCATAGTTCAAAAAAGTGCTAGGCGTTAATTGTGCGTTTTGCCACCGCCTTGCGCTTTACTGACCAAAGCACATGCTTATGCACAGTTATGCACAGATTATGTGTAGTTATGCGCAATGTGTTTTGCCAACGCCTAGAGCCTAGGCGCGCTTAAGCGCTCGCTTAGGCGCGCCTTTTTTAACTATGATTGCTTTGCTCTTGCATCACTGTATTTACTCATACAAACTTATTTTTAAATTGAAGGATCCAATCGAAACTCCAATGGCACAGCAGGTATGTTCACGCATGTTTCTTTAACAGGTTTGCTCTTATCAAAGCTCTGTTGATTTCAATTTCAATTGTTTATACAGTTGACTTTCATATCATGCACATTACTAGCATCACAACAGAGCCAATAGTGTTGTTGTACATGTAGACCTGTGGTACCCATCTGAAATCTTGTTGTGCCGTGTAGTTTCCCACGCTTTGTATTCTTTCACTGTTGCTTTGTCTTGAACTGATATGATTTGAACAGTGTCTCTATTTTGATTTGGCAAGACAATGCAGTGACCATAGGACATAGATATATGTTTGTTTGATGCTTTTATTATGTACTAGTACTTGGCAATAGAAGACTTGGTAGTTTAATCATGTCCACCTTACTAATGAACTGGTTCACTGAAATGAGTTTCATATACTAGTACATGCTAAACTTGTTATGTGTCTGCTTGTTTCTTCTTTTAGAATGCTGATAGAATATTGGGGAAGAGTGCCTTATTAAGCAATGGTAAAGAAAGTAATGCAGATAAGGTTCAAGATAGTGACACATCCTTGTTGGTCTCCAACAAAGCTGATAAAACAGCTAAGGAAGACTATCTTGAAGACAGCGAGACAACCCCAAAGTCCTGTCTTGGTTTAGTGTTCGAGTTACTGGCCACTACCGCTTGCACAAGCTATTCAAACTCACTATCTGAATCAGTTCGGTTTCTTGAGTCTCAACTACAAGCTGAAAGACATCGATCAGCAGTGTTGCGACAACAAGCAGAAGGACTGTGGAAGTCCCTAGAGCATTCAGATGCATACTTTCTGGTGCAACAGCAAGCGTTGGAGGATTTTAGCGCCAAACAGGACAAAGCAAATCAGCTTGCTAAGCTTATTGCCAGCATGGTGGATACCCAGTATAACGTTTCTTGAGCTCTTCTGAAGTTGTTTCAGTTATGCTCTTGTTTTGCTGCCGCGTTTATTTGCACTGGTGGCCAATTTTGACGGCCAGTGTATGTAATGTGCTGCTTTGTTCCCTATATTTGCACTAGTGGCGAACTTTGATGCCAGTGGAGGTAATATGTGTAATAGCAGTAATAGGCTAGCGTTAATTGCTTTCTTATTTATTTCCTTATTGTCTTGTTTAGTTGTTTGCTTGTAGTCACTGCAGTTCTCTTTCTATATTTTTCTAGTGGCCACAATAGCCTATTTTTGGTAACTAGGCCAAAATAATCATGGGCCTTCTACGGGCCGTATGATCCATGGGCCTTCGTCCGGCCGTAGGATCGATCGGCCTTCTATACGGGCCTTAGGGTCCATGGGCCTTCTACGGGCCGTAGGGTCCATGGGCCTTCTATGGGCCGTACGATCCATGGGCCTTCTACGGGCCATACTATCCATGGGCCTCATACGGGCCGTAGGATCCATGGGCCTTCTATGGGGTGTATCATCATTTCGCCAATCATGGGCCGTACTATTCGTGGACCATAATGGGCCGTTAATAGGCCGTATTTGATAACTCTATGAAAACAACCCAACGGGTTTTTTTACATGAAAACGGCCCAACGTATTAACGGTCCGCAAACGGGCCGACTGTAACGATGGCCTGAATTTGGCCCACAAGCAGAAAATGACAGTAACGGGCCGTATGTAACCAAATGCTGCAAATGAGCCCAAGAATCAATGGGCCCTGAGAAGGCCGAAAGATAACTTGGGCTGGAAATGGCCCAATGGAATAACGGGCCATTAATGGGTATAAAGTGATACACTGTTCATTACGGGCCAGTTTCACCACGGGTCATTAATGGGCCAAGAGTTACAAAGGTCCTCATATGGGCCGAAAGAAGTCATGGGCCACACATGGGCCGGAAGTTAAAACGGGCTGAATCATATTGGACGGCCCAGATGACGCTACTGGGCCTAATTCGAAAAGGGCATAACGGGCCCTGGGTTAGTGGATTGTAAATGGGCTATATGCGAACAGGCCGTTAACAAGCTTTCCGTGGGCCGGCCCGCCACCTTTTGACCAAGTGAAACGGGCCGACCTTTTTACAGGAATGGGCCTCTGTTGGGCCATGCCACGTGTCGTTGTATCATAGGTGCCTTCGGTCCAATGCGCGAATGACATCTGTCCCAACGGTGAGCCGACACGTGTTTCCTCCAGCCAATGATGATTTTCCACGTGGAAAATCCCCATTGGTCGGGACTGTTAATAGGTTATTGGATCCAAAATCCGACCCGATAGCTTAACGGCGTTCCGCTAGGGTGGATGCCACGTGTCGGTCACCCTTGACGAAAGCACTTCTGTGATGCACGATTTATCGTCATGGAAGTGGACACTTCCGTGATGATAATTTTGGTAATGTCATGGAACACTTCTACGACAGCACAGGTATGACTATCTTGATTCTGTCACAAATTTGTCATGGATGTACATGCATGACAAAAAAACGGGACCTACTGTGACAAACACGTATCATCACGGAAGTGTATTTTTTTGTAGTGTATAGCTCTAGTGCATCCGTTGCATGGCAATCCCTACTCACTCACATTGATATCTATTGATGGGCATCTCCATAGCCCGTTGATAAGCCTAGTTGATGTGAGACTATCTTTTCCCTTTTGGTCTTCTCCACAACCACCACTCTATTCCACCTATAGTGCTATATCCATGGCTCACGCTCATGTATTGCGTGAAGATTGAAAAAGTTTTGAGAATGTCAAAAGTATGAAACAATTGCTTGGCTTGTCATCGGGGTTGTGCATGATTTAAATATTTTGTGTGGTGAAGATAGAGAATAGCCAGACTATATGATTTTGTAGGGATAACTTTCTTTAGCCATGTTATTTTGAGAAGACATAATTGCTTTGTTAGTATGCTTGAAGTATTATTATTTTTATGTCAATATGAACTTTTGTCTTGAATCATTCGGATCTGAATATTCATAGCACAATTAAGAAGAATTACATTAAAATTATGCCAAGTAGCACTCCGCATCAAAAATTCTGTTTTTATCATTTACCTACTTGAGGACGAGCGGGAATTAAGCTTGGGGATGCTTGATACGTCTCCAACGTATCTATAATTTTTGATTGCTCCATGCTATATTATCTACTGTTTTGGACATTATTGGGCTTTATTATCCACTTTTATATTATTTTTGGGACTAACCTATTAACCAGAGGCCCAACCTAGAATTGATGTTTTTTGCCTGTTTTAGGGTTTCGAAGAAAAGGAATATCAAACGGAGTCCAAACGGAATGAAACCTTTGGGAACATGATTTTCTCAACGAACAAGACCAGGGAGACTTGGACCCTACGTCAAGAAAGAAAAGAGGAGGCTATGAGGTAGGGGGCACGCCTACCCCCCCCCCCCCCCCGGGGGCCCCCCCCCCCCCCCCCCCCCCCCCGAGGTGCGCCCTCCACCCTCGTGGGCCCCCTGTTGCTCCATCGACGCACTCCTTCCTCCTATATATACCTACGTACCCCCAAACGATCAGATACGGAGCCAAAACCCTAATCCCACCGCCGTAACTTTCTGTATCCATGAGATCCCATCTTGGGGCCTGTTCCGGAGCTCCGCCGGAGGGGGCATCGATCACGGAGGGATTCTACATCAACACCATAACCTCTCTAATGAAGTGTGAGTAGTTTACTTCAGACCTACGGGTCCATAGTTAGTAGCTAGATGGCTTCTTCTATCTTTTTGGATCTCAATACAATGTTCTCCCCCTCTCTTGTGGAGAACTATTCGATGTAATCTTGTTTTTGCGGTGTGTTTGTTGAGATCGATGAATTGTGGGTTTATGATCAAGTCTATCTATGAATAATATTTGAATCTTCTCTGAATTATTTTATGTATGATTGGTTATCTTTGCAAGTCTCTTCAAATTATTAGTTTGGTTTGGCCTACTAGAATGATCTTTCTTGCAATGGGAGAAGTGCTTAGCTTTGGGTTCAATCTTGCGGTGTCCTTTCCCAGTGATAGTAGGGGCAGCAAGGCACGTATTGTATTGTTGCCATCGAGGATAACAAGATGGGGTTTTCTTCATATTGCATGAGTCTATCCCTCCACATCATGTCATCTTGCTTAAGGCGTTACTCTGTTTTTAACTTAATACTCTAGATGCATGCTGGATAGCGGTGGATGAGTGGAGTAATAGTAGTACATACAGGCAGGAGTCGGTCTACTTGTCTCGGACGTGATGCATATATACATGATCATACCTAGATATTCTCATAACTATGCTCAATTATGTCTATTTCTCAACAGTAATTTTTTCACCCACCGTAGAATACTTATGCTCTCGAGAGAAGCCACTAGTGAAACCTATGGCCCCCGGGTCTATCTTCATCACATTAATCTCCTACTACTTAGTTATTTCCTTTGCTATTTACTTTGCCTTTATTTTACTTTGCATCTTTATCATAAAAATACCAAAAATATTTTCTTATCATATCTATCAGATCTCACTCTCGTAAGTGGCCTTATAGGGATTGACAACCCCTATTTGCGTTGGTTGCGAGGATTTATTTGTTTTGTGCAGGTACGAGGGACTCGCGTGTAGCCTCCTACTGGATTGATACCTTGGTTCTCAAAAACTAAGGGAAATATGTATGCTACTTTGCTGCATCATCCCTTCCTCTTCGGGGAAAACCAACGCAGTGCTCAAGAGGTAGCAATCGAGCAGGAATTAAGGAAGAATTCAACGCATATTTGCATAACGCCGATCTTGTGAGCTTCGAGGAAGAGAAGTGCAGCCAGTATCACAATCTCACTAGTACCTTTGTGAGGAGGTTTGAATTTTCATCTTCACGTAATTCTCCAACTGTCTTGTTTGATCTTTATGAAAATTCTTATACTATGGACTTAGAGGATTTTACCACTGCTTGCAAACTTCCACAATGGGGTAGTATAAGGGATCCTCGCAAATCTGAATTTAGAGATTTTCTTGCTAGCATAACTGTGGGAGAATCTAGAGATATAACACAAGCCACCATAGGGAGCATTCACTTTCCTGCTATACATTATTTTGCTCTCTTCATAGGTAGATGCATGGTAAAGATGAGGCATGTCACATGTGTGTCCCTGACCTCAGTATTCTTAGGAGTGCTGTGTTAGGAGATAAATCTTATAATTTGGGCGCCATTGTTGCACGTAGGTTGCATCTTAATAGATTTAATGGAAATTTCTTTGGAGGAATTTATGCAACCCGCATAACTAATTTTCTGGGTATAGCCATACGCGAAGATGATATTGAATTACCCCTGCTTACCTAGACTTTAATGCTATGGTTCACCACCAGTTTGTCGAGAGGAACGAATCACCTCTCCAGTATCGACTAATCTTTGACAGACGCCATGCTTTCCATATTACTCTCCCTGCTCCTACCTTCTTTGATGATCAGGCAAAAGGAAGATATGTTATTACCAGAGAGGAGGCAGATGAGTACGAGAGGAGAGCGGAGGCCTCTCATCGCCACGCTGTAGCTCAGGAGGCGATAGTCGCTGCATCTCAGTATGACCCCAACAATTATTATGGATATCCGCCAGGCCAGCCGTGGCCATAGACCAACTTAGGCCAAAATCCTAAGCTTGGGGGAGTACGTATTTCCCACCGACATTACATTTATGTTCACACACTCATTGCTAGATGTCGGTGCTCATACTTTTTCAATTGTATCATCCATGCTAGTTTAATTTCCTTTTTATGCTTTCTTCTTGTGTGTTTGATAAACCTTAAGAAAAACCAAAAAAATTAGTTGTAGATTTTAATTAGTTTACTTTCCATGCTTGTAGTAGTAATTAAAAAGAAAACCCCAAAAGATTTCCTGTTCTTCTTTTACTTGTTGGGAGCTCTCCCGTGTAAATAGTTTCTTTTCTTTTCTTTTCTTTGGGGGTCGATAGGAGAAGACCATAATTAAATTTTTGAAGTGGCTCTTATATACATTATTGTTGATCTGACAAAAGAGCCCATATTGCCTTGTCTTCTCCTGTTTATTGAATGCTTGCAGATTCCAGCTTACTCCAATGCACGTGCACTATTATTATTATTCACATTGTTTGGTCGTGCAAATGAAAGGCAATTATGACGACTAGAGATACTAGTTTCTTGTGCCATGCTTGATTAGTTATGAGTTATAATGGTTTACCTTGCATGCCAACATGCTATCGAATAGCTCATGTATCAACTAGGGCTGTCTGTATCTTCCATGTTAGGCGGGTTATTCTCAAGAGGAGTGGACTCTGCTCCTCACTCACGAGATAAATGGCTGGTCACCGGATGCCCAGTCCCATGCTTTATGCAAACTAAATCAAAATAATTGCAAACAAAACTCCCCCTGGGACTCTTGTTAGTTGGAGGCACTCGTTGTTTTGAGCAACCCATGGATTGATGCTTGTTGGTGGAAGGGGGAGTATAAACTTTACCATTCTATTTGGGAACCGCCTATAATGTGTGTAGCATGGAAGATATTGCCATCTCTTGGTTGTTATGTTGACAATGAAAGTATACCGCTCAAAATATTATTCACCTCTATTTCAAAACCGAGCTCTGGCACCTCTACAAATCCCTGCTTCCCTCTGCGAAGGGCCTATCTATTTACTTTTATGCTGAGTCACCATCCTCTTATTAAAAAGCACCAGTTGGAGAGCACCGCTGTCATTTGCATTCATTATTGTTAGTTTACATTGAGTATGACTCGACTGGATCTCTTTTACCATGAATTACAATGTCTAGTCAGTCCTTGGTCTTTAAAGGTGCTCTGCATTTATGTTTTGTGGTCTCAGAAAGGGCTAGCGAGATACCATCTTGTTATATCATATTATGATTGTTTTGAGAAAGTGTTGTCATCCAAGATTTATTATTATTACTCGCTAGTTGATTATGCTATTGATATGAGTAGACTTGAGACCTAAGAGTTATTGCGAATGTGGTTAGTTATAATCTTTGCTAAAAACTTGAATGTTGGCTTTACATATTTACAACAACAAGAGCAAATAGAGTTTGTAAAAGTTTTTCTTTATCACTTTCAGTTTGTTAACTGAATTGCTTGAGGACAAGCAAAGGTTTAAGCTTGGGGGAGTTGATACGTCTCTGTAGTATCTACTTTTCCAAACACTTTTGCCCTTGTTTTGGACTCTAACTTGCATGATTTGAATGGAACTAACCCGGACTGACGCTGTTTTCAGCAGAATTACCATGGTGTTATTTATGTGCAGAAACAAACGTTCTCAGAATGACCTGAAACTTCAAGGAGAAACTTTTTGGAAAATATAGAAAATACCTGCAAAAGATGAAGGCCAGGGGGCCCACCACCTGTCCACGAGGGTGGGGGCGTGCCTGCCCCCCTAGGGCGCGCCCCCCTACCTCGTGGGCCCCCTGGAGCTCCTCCGACTCCAACTCCAACTCTATATATTGTGTTTCGGGGAGAAAAAATCAGAGAGAAGAATTCATCGCGTTTTACGATACAGAGCCACCGCCAAGCCCTAAAACCTCTCGGGAGGGCTGATCTGGAGTCCGTTCGGGGCTCCGGAGAGGGGAATCCGTCATCATCAACCATCCTCCATCGCCAATTTCATGATGCTCACCGCCGTGCGTGAGTAATTCCATCGTAGGCTTGTTGGACGGTGATGGGTTGGATGAGATCTATTATGTAATCGAGTTAGTTTTGTTAGGGTTTGATCCTTAGTATATCCACTATGTTCTGAGATTGATGTTGCTATGACTTTGCTATGCTTAATGCTTGTCACTAGGGCCCGAGTGCCATGATTTCAGATCTGAACGTATTATGTTTTCATCAATATATGAGTGTTCTTGATCCTATCTTGCAAGTCTATAGTCACCTATTATGTGTTATGATCCGTTAACCCCAAAGTGACAATAATCGGGATACTTACCGGTGATGACCGTATTTTGAGGAGTTCATGTATTCACTATGTGTTAATGCTTTGTTCCGGTACTCTGTTAAAAGGAGGCCTTAATATCCCTTAGTTTCCGTAAGGACCCCGCTACCACGGGAGGGTAGGACAAAATATGTCATGCAAGTTCTTTTCCATAAGCATGTATGACTATATTCGGAATACATGCCTACATTACATTGATGAACTGGAGCTAGTTCTGTGTCACCCTAGGTTATGACTGTTACATGATGAACCGCATCCGACATAATTCTCCATCACCGATCCATTGCCTACGAGCTTTCCATATATTGTTCTTCGCTTATTTACTTTCCCATTGCTATTGCTATCATCACTACAAAATACAAAAAACATTACTTTTACTACTGTTACCTTTTGCTACCGTTACCACTACTATCATATTACTTTGCTACTAAATACTTTGCTGCAGATATTTAGTTTCCAGGTGTGGTTGAATTGACAACTCAGCTGCTAATACTTGAGAGTATTCTTTGGCTCCCCTTGTGTTGAATCAATAAATTTGGGTTGAATACTTTACCCTCGAAAATTGTTGCGATCCCCTATACTTGTGGGTTATCAACAAACAATCAAACACGTGCACCCAACGCGATAAAGGGGTTGTCAATCCCTTCACGGTCACTTGCAACGATGAGATCTGATAGAGATAGATATAAAAGACTACCAAAATGTAATACAAAGTAAAAGTAAATAAATTGCAGCAAGGTATTTTTGGGTTTTTTTTGTTTATAGATCTGAAAATATATGATGGAAAATAGACCCGGGGCCATAGGTTTCACTAGAGGCTTCTCTCTTGAAGGAAAATAATACGGTGGGTGAACAAATTACTATCGAGCAATTGATAGAAAAACACAAAGTTATGAGGATATCCAAGGCAATGATTATGAATATAGGCATCACGTCCGTGTCAAGTATACTGACTACTGCCTGCATCTACTACTATTACTCCACACATCGACCGCTCTCCAGCATGCATCTAGAGTATTAAGTTCATAAGAACGGAATAATGCCTTAAGTAAGATGACATGATGTAGAGGGATAAACTCAAGCAATATGATGAAAACCCCATCTTTTTAACCTTGATGGCAACAATACAATACATGCCTCGCTACCCCTACTTTGTCACTAGGTAAGGATACCACAAGATTGAACCCAAAACTAAGCACCTCTGCCATTGCAAGAAATACCGGTCTAGTTGGCCAAACCAAACCGATAATTTGAAGAGAAATACAAAGATATCAAATCGTGCATATGAGAATTCAGGAAAGACTCAAATAATATTCATAGATAATCTTATCATAAATTCACAATTCATTGGATCTCGACAAACACACCGCAAAAGAATATTACATCGGATAGAACTCCAAGAACATCTAGGAGAACATAGTATTCAAGATCACGGAGAGAGAAGAAGCCATCTAGATACTTGCTATGGACCCCTAGGTCTGTGGTAAACTACTCACGCTTCATCGGAAGGGCAATAGAGTTGATGTAGATGCCCTCCGTGATCCAATCCCCCTCCGGCAGGATGCCGGAAAAGGCCCCAAGATGGGATCTCGCGGAAATAGAGGCTTGCGGCAGAGGAAAAGTATTTTCATGGACGCTTCTGGTCATTTGGGAATATTTGGGAATTTATAGAGAAAAAATTAGGGTTAGAGGAGTCACACGGGGCCCACAAGCCAGGGACGCCACCTAGGGCGCGCCCTGAGGGCTTGTGGAGTCGTCGAAACACTTCTGGCCTCCTCTCCAAGTCTGTTGTGTGTTTTTTGGTCCAAGAAAAATCATCATTAAAGTTTTATTCCGTTCTCCACCTAGGGACGCCACCTAGGGCGCGCCCTGAGGGCTTGTGGAGTCGCCGAAACTCTTCTGGCCTCCTCTCCAAGTCTGTTGTGTGTTTTTTGGTCCAAGAAAAATCATCATTAAAGTTTTATTCCGTTCTCCGTTTGATATTCCTTTTCTATAGAACTCAAAAACAAGGAAAAACAGAAACTGGCAATGGTCTCTAGGTTAATAAGTTAGTCCCAAAATAATATAAATAGCATATTAATGCATATAAAACATCCAAAATAGATAATATAATAGCATGGAACAATCAAAAATTATAGATACGTTGAAGATGTATCAAGCATCCCCAAGCTTAATTCCTACTCTTCCTCGAGTAGGTAAATGATAAAAATAGAATTTTTGATGTGGAATGCTACCTAACATATTTATCCATGTAATTTTTTTATTGTGGGATGAATATTCAGATCCATAATATTCAAAACAATAGTTTAATAGACATAAAAACAATAATACTTCAAGCATACTAATAAAGCAATCATGTCTTCTCAAAATAACATGGCCAAAGAAAGTTATCCCTACAAAATCATATAGTCTGGCTATGCTCCATCTTCATCACACAAAGTATTTTAACATGCACAACCTCGATGACAAGCCAAGCAATTGTTTCATACTTTTTATGTTCTCATACTTTTTCAACTTTCATGCAATACATGAGCGTGAGCCATGGTTATAGCACTATAGGTGGAATAGAATATGGTGATTGTGGAGAAGACAAAAAGAAGGAGATAGTTTCACATCAACTCGGCGTATTAACGGGCTATGGAGATTCCCATCAATAGATATCAATGTGAGTGAGTAGGGATTACCATGCAACGAATGCACTAGAGCTATAAGTGTATGAAAGTTCAAAAAGAAACAAAGTGGGTGTGCATCCAACTTGCTTGCTCACCAAGACCTAGGGAAATTTGAGGAAGCCCATCATTGGAATATACAAGCCAAGTTCTACAATGAAAAATTCTCACTAGTATATGAAGGTCACAACATAGGGGACTCTCTATCATGAAGATCATGGTGCTACTTTGAAGCACAAGTATGGAAAGAGGATAGTAACATTGTCCCTTCTCTCTTTTTCTCTCATTTTTTGTTTGGGTTTATTTGGCCTCTTTTTTTTCTTTGGGCTTCTTTGGCCTCTTTTATTTTTTACAAAGTCTGGAGACTCATCCCAACTTGTGAGGGAATCATAGATTCCATCATCCTTTCCTCACATGGGACAATGCTCTAATAATGATGATATTCACACTTTTATTTACTTACAACTTGATACTAGAACAAAATATGACTCTATATGAATGCCTCTGACAGTGTACTGGGATGTGCAATGATCAAGAGTGACATGTATAAAAAATATGAACGGTGGCCTTGCCACAGATACTATGACAGCTACATGATCATGCAAAGCAATATGACAATGATGGTTAGTGTCATAATATAAACGGAACAGTGGAAGTTGCATGGGAATATATCTCGGAATGGCTATGGAAATGCCATAATAGGTAGGTATGGTGGCTGTTTTGAGGAAGGTATATGGTGGGTTTAATGCACCAATGAGAATTGCGCGGTACTAGAGAGGCTAGCAAAGGTGTAAAGGTGAGAGTGCATGTAATCCATGGACTCGGCATTAGTCATAAAGAAATCATATAGTTATTGCAAAACTTTATTAGCTATCGAAATAAAGTACTACATGCATGCTCCTAGGAGGATAAATTGGTAGGAAAAGACCATCGCTCGTCCCTGACCGCCACTCATAAGGAAGACAGTCAAAAAATAAATCATGCTCCGACTTCATCACATAACGGTTCACCATACATGCATGCTACGGGAATCACAAACTTTAAAACAAGTATTTCTACCAATCCACAATTACTCACTAGCATGACTCTAATATCACCATCTTTATGAAGGAAATATGCCCTAGAGGCAATAATAAAGTTGTTATTTATATTTCCTTATATCATGATAAATGTTTATTATTCATGCTAGAATTGTATTAACCGGAAACGTAGTACATGTGTGAATACATAGACAAACAAAGTGTCACTAGTTTGCCTCTACTTGACTAGCTCGTTGAATCAATGATGGTTATGTTTAATAACCATAAACATGAGTTGTCATTTGATTAATAGTATCACATCATTAGAGAATGATTTGATGGACAAGACCCATCCGTTAGCTTAGCATAAATGATCATTTAGTTTTATTGCTATTGCTTTCATCATGACTTATACATGTTCCTTTGACTATGAGATTATGCAACTCCCGAATACCGGAGGAACACCTTGTCTACTATCAAACGTCACAACGTAACTGGGTGATTATAAAGATACTCTACAGGTGTCTCTGATGGTGTTTGTTGAGTTGGCATAGATAGAGATTAGGATTTGTCACTCTGATTGCCAGAGAGGTATCTCTGGGCCCTCTCGGTAATGCACATCACTATAAGCCTTGCAAGCAATGTGACTAATGAGTTAGTTGCTACTCAAGTGAAGAAACCCAAGTCTGGACCTAAACCTAAGACTGAGTGCTTCTACTGCAAAGGAACTGGTCACTAGAAGCGGACCTGCCCCAAGTATTTGGCGGAGAAGAAGGATGGCAAAGTGAAAGGTATATTTGATATACATGTTATTGATGTGTACCTTACTAATGCTCGCAGTAGTGCCTCGGTATTTGATACTGGTTTAGTTGCTAACATTTGCAACTCGAAACAGGGGCTACGGGTTAAGCGAAGATTGGCTAAGGACGAGGTGACGATGCGTGTGGGAAATGGTTCCAAAGTCGATGTGATCGCCGTTGGCACGCTACCTCTACATCTACCTTCGGGATTAGTTTTAGACCTAAATAATTGTTATTTGGTGCCAGTGTTGAGCATGAACATTATATCTGGATCTTGTTTGATGCGAGAAGGTTATTAATTTAAATCAAAGAATAATGGTTGTTCTATTTATATGAGTAATATCATTTATGGTCATGCACCCTTGATGAGTGCTCTATTTTTACTAAATCTTGATAGTAGTGATACACATGTTCATAGTATTGAAGCCAAAAGATGCAGAGTTGATTATGATAGTGCAACTTATTTGTGGCATTGCCGTTTAGGTCATATCGGTGTAAAGCGCATGAAGAAACTCCATTCTGATGGGCTTTTGGAATCACTTGACTATGAATCACTTGGTACTTGCGAACCATGCCTCATGTCCAAGATGACTAAAACTCTGTTCTCCAGAACAATGGAGCGAGCAATAGAGTTATTGGAAATCATACATACTGATGTATGTGGTCCAATGAACATTGAAGCTCGCGGCGGATATCGTTATTTTCTCACATTCATAGATGATTTGAGCATATATGGGTATATCTATTTAATGAAACATGAGTCTGAAACATTTGAAAAGATCAAAGAATTTCATAGTGAAGTGGAAAATAATCATAACAAGAAAATCAAGTTTCTACGATCTGATCATGGAGGTGAATATTTGAGTTATGAGTTTGGACTTCATTTGAAACAATGCGAAATAGTTTCGCAACTCACGCCACCTAGAAAACCACAACATAATGGTGTGTCCGAACGTCGTGACCGCACTTTATTAGATATGGTGCGATCTATGATGTCTCTCACTGATTTACCGCTATCGTTTTGGGGTTATGCTTTAGAGATGACTACATTCACGTTCAATAGGGCACCATCTAAATCCGTCGAGATGACACCTTATGAATTGTGGTTTGGCAAGAAAGCCAAGTCGTCGTTTCTTAAAGTTTGGGGCTGCGATGCTTATGTGAAAAAGCTTCAACCTGATAAGCTCGAACCCAAATCAGAGAAATGTGTCTTCACAGGATACCCAAAGGAGACTGTTGGGTACACCTTCTATCACAGATCCGAAGGCAAGATATTCATTGCTAAGAATGGATCCTTTCTAGAGAAGGAGTTTCTCTCAAAATAAGTGAGTGGGAGGAAAGTAGAACTTGACAAGGTAATTGTACCTTCTCCCTCATTGGAAAGTAGTTCATCACTAAAATTAGTTCCAGTGATTCCTACACTAGTAAGTGAGGAAGCTAATGATGATGATCATGAAACTTCTGATCAAGTTACTACTAAACCTCGTAGGTCAACCAGAGTAAGATCCACACCAGAGTGGTAGGGTAATCCTGTTCTGGAAGTCATGATTACTTGACCATGACGAACCTACGAACTATGAGGAAGCGATGATGAGACCAGATTCCGCAAAATGGCTTGAGGCCATGAAATCTGAGATGGGATCCATGTATGAGAACAAAGTATGGACTTTGGTTGACTTGCCCGCTGATCGGCAGGCCATAGAGAATAAATGGATCTTCAAGAAGAAGACTGGCGTTGATGGTAATATTACTGTCTACAAAGCTCGACTTGTTGCAAAAGGTTTTCGACAAGTTCAAGGAGTTGACTACCATGAGACCTTCTCACCCGTAGCGATGCTTAAGTCTGTCCGAATCATGTTAGAAGTTGTCGCATTTTATGATTATGAAATTTGGCAAATGGATGTCAAAACTGCATTCCTTAATGGATATCTTAAAGAAGAGTTGTATATGATGCAACCAGAAGGTTTTGTCAATCCAAAAGGTGCTAACAAAGTGTGCAAGCTCTAGCGATCCATTTATGGACTGGTGCAATCCTCTTAGAGTTGGAATATACGCTTTGATAGTGTGATCAAAACATACGCATTTATACAGACTTTTGGAGAAGCCTGTATTTACAAGAAAGTGAGTGGGAGCTCTGTACCATTTCTGATATTATATGTAGATGACATATTGTTGATAGGAAATGACACTGAATTTCTGAATACATACAAAGATACTTGAATAAGAATTTTTCAATGAAAGACCTCGGTGAAGCTGCTTATATATTGGGCATCAAGATCTACAGAGATAGATCAAGACGCTTAATTGGACTTTCTCAAAGCACATACCTTGATAAAGTTTTGAAGAAGTTCAAAATGGATCAGGCAAAGAAAGGGTTCTTGCCTGTATTACAAGGTGTGAAGTTGAGTCGGACTCAATGCCCGACCACTGCAGAAGATAGAGAGAAAATGAACGGTGTTCCCTATGCTTCAGCCATAGGCTCTATCATGTATGCAATGTTGTGTAGCAGACCTGATGTGTGCCTTGCTATTAGTTTAGCAGGGAGGTACCAAAGTAATTGAGGAGTGGATCATTGGACAGCGGTCAATAATATCCTGAAATACCTGAAAAGGACTAAAGATATGTTTCTCGTATATGGAGGTGACAAAGAGCTCGTCGTAAACGGTTACGTCGATGCAAGCTTTGACACTGATCCGGATGACTCTAAGTCACAAACCGGATACGTGTTTTTATTAAATGGTGGAGCTGTCAGTTGGTGCAGCTCCAAGCAAAGCGTCGTGGCGGGATCTACGTGTGAAGCGGAATACATAGCTACTTCAAAAACAGCAAATGAAGGAGTCTGGATGAAGGAGTTCATATCCGATCTAGGTGTCATACCTAGTGCATCGGGTCCAATGAAAATCTTTTGTGACAATACTAGTGCAATTTCCTTGGCAAAGGAATCCATATTTCACAAGAGAACCAAGCACATCAAGAGACGCTTCAATTCCATCGGCGATCAAGTCAAGGAGGGAAACATAGAGATTTGCAAGATATATACGGATCTGAAAGTTGCAGACCCGTTGACTAAGCCTCTCTCACGAGAAAAACATGATCATCACCAAGACTCCATGGGTGTTAGAAGCATTACAATGTAATCTAGATTATTGACTCTAGTGCAAGTGGGAGACTGAAGGAAATATGCCCTAGAGGCAATAATAAAGTTGTTATTTATATTTCCTTATATCATGATAAATGTTTATTATTCATGCTAGAATTGTATTAAACGGAAACATAGTACATGTGTGAATAAATAGACAAAATAGAGTGTCACTAGTATGCCTCTACTTGACTAGCTCGTTGAATCAATGAAGGTTATGTTTCCTGACCATAGACATGTGTTGTCATTTGATGAACGGGATCACATCATTAGAGAATGATGTGATGGACAAGACCCATCCATTAGCTTAGCATAAATGATCATTTAGTTTTATTGCTATTGCTTTCATCATGACTTATACATGTTCCTCTGACTATGAGATTATGCAACTCCCGAATACCGGAGGAACACCTTGTGTGTTGCTACCTCTTGAGCACTGCGTTGGTTTTCCCTTGAAGAGGAAAGTATGATGCAGTAAAGTAGCGTAAGTATTTCCCTCCGTTTTTGAGAACCAAGTTATCAATCCAATAGGAGATCATGCTCGAGTCCCACGCACCTACACAAACAATTAAGAACCTCGCAACCAATGCGATAAAGGGGTTGTCAATCCCTTCATGATCACTTACGAGAGTGAGATCTGATAGATATGATAAGATAATATTGTTGGTATTTTTATAATAAAGAGAAATAAAGATGCAAAGTAAAATAAATGGCAATAGAAATAGCTAAGTGTTGGAAGATTAATATGATGGAAGATAGACCCGGGGGCCATAGGTTTCACTAGTGGCTTCTCTCAAGAGCATAAGTATTATGGTGTGTAAACAAATTACTGTCGAGCAATTGATAGAATTGAGCATAGTTATGAGAATATCTAGGTATGATCATGTATATTGGCATCACGTCCGTGCCAAGTAGACCGAAACGATTCTGCATCTACTACTATTACTCCACACATCGACCGCTATCCAGCATGCATCTAGAGTATTAAGTTCATAAGAATAGAGTAATGCTTTAAGTAAGATGACATAATGTAGAGGGATAAAGTCATGCAATATGATATAAACCCCATGTTTTTATCCTCGATGGCAACAATACAATATGTGCCTTGCTGCCCTGCTGTCACTGGAAAGGACACCGCTAGATTGAACCCAAAGCTAAGAACTTCTCCCATTGCAAGAAAGATCAATCTAGTAGGCCAAACCAAACTGATAATTCAAAGAGACTTACAAAGATAACCAATCATACATAAAAGAATTCAGAGGAGATTCAAATATTGTTCATAGATAAACTTGATCATAAACCCACAATTCGTCGGATCTCGACAAACACACCGCAAAAGAAGATTACATCGAATAGATCTCCAAGAAGATCGAGAAGAACTTTGTATTGAGATTCAAAGAGAGAGAAGAAGCCATCTAGCTAATAACCATGGACCCGAAGGTTTGAAGTAAACTACTCACACATCACCGGAGAGGCCATGGAGTTGATGTAGAGGCCCTCCGTGATCAATGCCCCCTCTGGTGGAGCTCCGGAAAAGGCCCCAAGATGGGATCTCTTGGGTACAGAAGGTTGCGGCGGTGGAATTAGGTTTTCGTGGTGCTCATGGATGTTTGGGGGGTACGTGGATATATATAGGAGGAAGAAGTAGGTCGGTGGAGCAACGAGGGGCCCACGAGGGTGGAGGGCGCGCCCCTGCCTCGTGGCCTCCTCGATTGTTTCTTGATGCCCACTCCAAGTCTCCTGGATCACGTTTGTTGCGAAAATCACGTTGCCGAAGGTTTCATTCCGTTTGGACTCCGTTTGATATTCCTTTTCGGCGAAACTCTAAAATAGGCAAAAAACAGTAATTTGGGCTGGGCCTCCGATTAGTAGGTTAGTCCCAAAAATGATATAAAGGTGTAAAATAAAGCCCATTAACATCCAAAACAGATAATATAATAGCATCGAGCAATCAAAAATTATAGATACGTTGGAGACTGATGTCTACTACACAACCTTCTTCTTGTAGACGTTGTTGGGCCTCCAAGTGTAGAGGTTTGTAGGACAGTAGCAAATTTCCCTCAAGTGGATGACCTAAGGTTTATCAATCCGTAGGAGGCGTAGGATGAAGATGGTCTCTCTCAAGCAACCCTGCAACCAAATAACAAAGAGTCTCTTGTGTCCCCAACACACCCAATACAATGGTAAATTGTATAGGTGCACTAGTTCGGCGAAGAGATGGTGATACAAGTGGTATATGGATAGTAGATAACAGTTTTTGTAATCTGAAATTATAAAAACAGCAAGGTAACTAATAATAAAAGTGAGCGTAAACGGTATTGCAATGCTAGGAAACAAGGCCTAGGGTTCATACTTTCACTAGTGCAAGTTCCCTCAACAATACTAACATAATTGGATCACATAACTATCCCTCAAAATGCAACAAAGAGTCACTCCAAAGTCACTAATAGCGGAGAACGAACGAAGAGATTATGGTAGGGTACGAAACCACCTCAAAGTTATTCTTTCCAATCAATCCATTGGGCTCTTCCTATAAGTGTCACAAACAGCCCTAGAGTTCGTACTAGAATAACACATTAAGACACAAATCAACCAAAACCCTAATGTCACCTAGATACTCCAATGTCACCTCAAGTACTCGTGGGTATGAGTATACGATATGCATCACACAATCTCAGATTCATCTATTCAACCAACACAAAGGACCTCAAAGAGTGCCCCAAAGTTCTACAGGAGAATCACGACAAAAACGTGTGCCAACCCCTATGCATAGGTTCATGGGCGGAATCCGCAAGTTGATCACCAAAACATACATCAAGTGAATCACGTGGTATCCCATTGTCACCACAGATATGCACGGCAAGACATACATCAAGTGTTCTCAAATCTTTAAAGACTCAATCCGATAAGATTACTCCAAAGGGGAAACTCAATTCATTACAAGAGAGAATAGGGGGAGGAGAAACATAAGATCCAGCTATAATAGCAAAGCTCGCGATACATCAAGATCGTATCACCTCAAGAACACGAGAGAGAGAGAGAGATCAAACATGATATAAAAGTGTATAATAAAGCCCATAAACATTCAAAACAGTAGATAATATAGCATGGAGCAATCAAAAATTATAGATACGTTGGAGACGTATCAGCATCCCCAAGCTTAATTCCTGCTCGTCCTCGAGTAGGTAAATGATAAAAACAGAATTTTTGGTGTGGAATGCTACTTGGCATAATTTCAATGTAATTCTTCTTAATTATGGTATGAATATTCAGATCCGAAAGATTCAAGACAAAAGTTCATATTGACATAAAAATGATAATATTTCAAGCATACTAACTAAGCAATTATGCCTTCTCAAAATAACATGGCCAAAGAAAGTTCATCCCTACAAAATCATATAGTTTAGTCATGTTTCATTTTTGTCACACAAGAATGCTCTCATCATGCACAAACCCGATGACAAGCCAAGCAATTGTTTCATACTTTAGTAATCTCAAACTCATAAACTTTCACGCAATACATGAGCGCGAGCCATGGATATAACACTATGGGTGGAATAGAATAATGAGGGGGTTATGTGGAGAGGAGAAAAGGAGAAAGTCTCACATCAACGAGGCTAATCAATGGGCTATGGAGATGCCCATCGATTGATGTTAATGCAAGGAGTAGGGATTGCCATGCAACTGATGCACTAGAGCTATAAATGTATGAAAGCTCAACAAAAGAAACTAGTGGGTGTGCATCCAACTTGCTTGCTCACGAAGACCTAGGGCACTTGAGGAGGCTCATTGTTAGAATATACAAGACAAGTTCTATAATGAAAAATTCCCACTAGTATATGAAAGTGATAACATGAAAGACTCTCTACTATGAAGATCATGGTGCTACTTTGAAGCACAAGTGTGGTAAAAGGATAGTAACATTGTCCTTCTCTCTTTTTCTCTCATTTTTTGGGCCTTTTCTTTTTTATGGCTTTTCTCTTTTTTTGGCCGCCTCTTTTTTTTATGGACTTTCTCTTTTTTTGGGCCTTCTCTTTTTATCGCCTTTTTTTATTCCTCACTTGGGACAATGCTCTAATAATGATGATCATCACACTTCTATTTATTTACAACTCAATGATTACAACTCGATACTAGAACAAAGATGACTCTATATGAATGCCTCCGGCGGTGTACCGGGATATGCAATGAATCAAGAGTGACATGTATGAAAGAATTATGAACGGTGGCTTTGCCACAAATACAATGTCAACTACATGATCATGCTAAGCAATATGACAATGATGAATGTGTCATGATCAACAGAATGATGGAAAGTTGCATGGCAATATATCTCGGAATGGCTATGGAAATGCCATAATAGGTAGGTATGGTGGCTGTTTTGAGGAAGATATAAGGAGGTTTATGTGTGAAAGAGTGTATCATATCACGGGGTTTGGATGCACCGGCGAAGTTTGCGCCAACTCTCAATGTGAGAAAGGGCAATGCACGGTACCGAAGAGGCTAGCAAGGATGGAAGGGTGAGAGTGCGTATAATCCATGGACTTAACATTAGTCATAAAGAACTCACATACTTATTGCAAAAATCTACAAGTCATCAAAAACCTCGGTACTACGTGCATGCTCCTAGGGGGATAGATTGGTAGGAAAAGACCATCGCTCGTCCCCGACCGCCACTCATAAGGAATACAATCAAATAACACCTCATGTTTCAAATTTGTTGCATAACGTTTACCATACGTGCATGCTACAGGACTTGCAAACTTCAACACAAGCACTTCTCAAATTCACAACTACTCAACTAGCATGACTTTGATATTATTACCTCCATATCTCAAAACAATCATCAAGCATCAAACTTCTCTTAGTATTCAATACTCTATATGAAAGTTTTTACTATTCTTGGATGCCTAGGATATTAGGATTATTTAAGCAAATTACCATGCTATTTAATACTCTCAAAATAATCTAATTGAATCATGAGAGTTCATCTATTTCTTCAAAATAAAACTACCACCATGCTCTAAAAGATATAAGTGAAGTACTAGAGCAAGCAACAAACTACTCCGAAAGATATAAGTGAAGATCAATGAGTAGTCGAATAATTATGCAACTATGTGAAGACTCTCTAACATTTAATAATTTCAGATCTTGGTAGTTTCTTAAAACAGCAAGCAAAACTAAATAAAATAAAATGACGCTCCAAGCAAAACACATATCATGTGGCGAATAAAAATATAGCTCCAAGTAAAGTTACCGATGAACGAAGACGAAAGAGGGGATGCCTTCTGGGGCATCCCCAAGCTTAGGCTTTTGGTTGTCCTTGAATATTACCTTGGGGTGCCTTGGGCATCCCCAAGCTTAGGATCTTGCCACTCCTTATTCCATAGTCCATCGAATCTTTACCCAAAACTTGAAAACTTCACAACACAAAACTTAACAGAAAACTCGTAAGCTCCGTTAGCGAAAGAAAACAAAACACCACTTCAAGGTACTGTAATGAACTCATTCTTTATTTATATTGGTGTTAGGCCTACTGTATTACAACTTCTCTATGGTTTATAAACTCTTTTACTAGCCGTATATTCATTAAAATAAGCAAACAACACATAGAAAACATAATCTGTCAAAAACAGAACAGTTTGTAGTAATCTGTATCAAACGTATACTTCTGGAACTCATAAAATTCTCAAATAAATTGCTGGACCTGAGGAATGTATATATTAATCATATGCAAAAATAATTAACTAAATAGCACTCTCCAAATAAAAATGGCAGCAATTCTCGTGAGCGCTAAAGTTTCTGTTTTTCACAGCATGATCAACAAGACATTCCCCAAGTCTTCCCAAAGGTTCTACTTGGCACAAACACTAATTAAAAGCATAAAACCACATCTAAACAGAGGCTAGATGAATTATTTATTACTAAACAGGAACAAAAAGCAAGGAACAAAAATAAAGTTGGGTTGCCTCCCAACAAGCGCTATCGTTTAACGCCTCTAGCTAGGCATGATGATTTCAATGATGGTCACATAAAAGATAAGAATTGAAACATAAAGAGAGAATCATGAAGAATATGACTAGCACGTTTAAGTCTAACCCACTTCCTATGCATAGGGATTTTGTGAGCAAACAACTTATGGGAACAAGAATCAACTTGCATAGGAAGGTAATGCAAGCAAAACTTCAAAACTTTAAGCACATAGAGAGGAAACTTGATATTATTGCAATTCCTACAAGCATATGTTCCTCCTTCATAATAATTTTCAGTAGCATCATGAATGAATTCAACAATATAACCAGCACCTAAAGCGTTCTTCTCATGATCTACAAGCATAGAAAATTTACTACTCTCCACATAAGCAAAATTCTTCTCATGAATAATAGTGGGAGCAAACTCACCAAAATAACTATCATGTGATTGAAAATTAAGATCAAGATGACAAGGTTCATTGTTATTATTATTCTTTAAAGCATACGTGTCATCACAATAATCATCATAGGTAGGAGGCATGCTTTCATCATAATAAATTTTCTCATAAAATCTAGGGGGACAAAAAATATCATCTTCATCAAACATAGCTTCCCCATTATAAAGAGATGGTGAAATAAGTGGTATATGGATAGTAGATAATAGTTTTTGTAATCTGAAATTATAAAAAGAGCAAGGTAACTAATAATAAAAGTGAGCGTAAACGGTATTGCAATGCTAGGAAACAAGGCCTAGGGTCCATACTTTCACTAGTGCAAGTTCCCTCAACAATACTAACATAATTGGATCACATAACTATCCCTCAACATGCAACAAAGAGTCACTCCAAAGTCACTAATAGCGGAGAACGAACGAAGAGATTATGGTAGGGTACGAAACCACCTCAAAGTTATTCTTTCCAATCAATCCGTTGGGCTATTCCTATAAGTGTCACAAACAGCCCTAGAGTTCGTACTAGAATAACACATTAAGACACAAATCAACCAAAACCCTAATGTCACCTAGATACTCCAATGTCACCTCAAGTATCCGTGGGTATGATTATACGATATGCATCACACAATCTCATATTCATCTATTCAACCAACACAAAGGACCTCAAAGAGTGCCCCAAAGTTCTACCGAAGAATCACGACGAAAACGTGTGCCAACCCCTATGCATAGGTTCATGGGCGGAACCCACAAGTTGATCACCAAAACATACATCAAGTGAATCACGTGGTATCCCATTGTCACCACAGATACGCACGGCAAGACATACATCAAGTGTTCTCAAATCTTTAAAGACTCAATCTGATAGGATTACTCCAATGGGGAAACTCAATTCATTACAAGAGAGAAGAGGGGAAGGAGAAACATAAGATCCAACTATAATAGCAAAGCTCGTGATACATCAAGATCGTATCACCTCAAGAACATGAGAGAGAGAGAGATCAAACACATAGATACTGGTACATACCCTCAGCCCCGCGGGAGAACTACTCCCTCCACGTCATGGAGAGCACCGAGATGATGAAGATGGCCACCGGAGAGGGATTGCCCCTTCCGGCGGGGCGCCGGAATGGGTCTAGATTGGTTTTCGGTGGCTACGGAGGCTTCTGGCGGCGAAACTCCCGATCTATTGTGCTCACGGATGTTTTTAGGGTATATGGAGATATATAGGCGGAAGAAGTATGTCAGGGGGGCCACGAGGGGCTCACGAGGGTGGAGGGCGTGCCCAGGGGGGTGGGCGCGCCCCCTGCCTCGTGGCCTCCTCGTAGATCCCCCGATGTGCACTCCAAGTCTTCTGGGCTTCTTTCCTTCCAAAAATGAGTTCCGTGAAGTTTCAGGTCAATCGGACTCCATTTGATTTTCCTTTTCTTTGAAACCCTAAAACAGGGTAAAAACAGAAAAACTGGCACTGGGCTCTGGGTTAATAGGTTAGTCCCAAAAATGATATAGAAGTGTATAATAAAGCCAATAAACATTCAAAACAGTAGATAATATAGCATGGAGCAATCAAAAATTATAGATACGTTGGAGACATATCAGAGACGTATCAAGCATCCCCGAGCTTAATTCCTGCTCGTCCTCGAGTAGGTAAATGATAAAAGAAGAATTTTTGATGTGGAATGTTTTCTAACATATTTCTCAATGTAATTTTTCTTTATTGTGGCATGAATGTTCAGATCCAAAAGATTCAAGATAAAAGTTTAATATTGAAATAGAAATAATAATACTTCAAGCATACTAATTAAGCAATTATGTCTTCTCAAAATAACATGGCCAAAGAAAGTTATCCCTACAAAATCATATAGTCTGACTATGCTCTATCTTCACCACACAAAATATTTAAATCATGCACAACCCCGATGACAAGCCAAGCAATTGTTTCATACTTTTGATGTTCTCAAACTTTTTCAATCTTCACGCAATATATGAGTGTGAGCCATGGATATAGCACTATATGTGGAATAGAATGGTGGTTGTGGAGAAAACAAAAAAGGAGAAGATAGTCTCACATCAACTAGGCGTATCAACAGGCTATGGAGATGCCCATCAATAGATATCGATGTGAGTGAGTAGGGATTAGCATGCAATGGATGCACTAGAGCTATAAGTATATGAAAGCTCAACAAAAGAAACTAAGTGGGTGTGCATCCAACTCGCTTGCTCATGAAGACCTAGGGCATTTTGAGGAAGCCTATCATTGGAATATACAAGGCAAGTTCTATAATGAAAAATTCCCACTAGTATATGAAAGTGATATCATAAGAGACTCTCTATCATGAAGATCATGGTGCTACTTTGAAGCACAAGTGTGGAAAAAGGATAGTAGCATTGTCCCTTCTCTCTTTTTCTCTTTTTTTATTTGGGCCTTTTCTCTTTTTTTGGCCTCTCTTTTTTCTTTTTCGTCTGGAGTCTCATCCCGACTTGTGGGGGAATCATAGTCTCCATCATCCTTTCCTCACTTGCGACAATGCTCTAATAATGATGATCATCACACTTTAATTTACTTACAACTCAAGAATTACAACTCAATACTTATAACAAAATATGACTCTATGTGAATGCCTCCGGCAGTGTACCGGGATGTGCAATGATGTATGAGTGACATGTATGAAGAATTGTGAACGGTGGCTTTGCCACAAATACGATGTCAACTACATGATCATGAAAGCAATATGACAATGATGAAGCATGTCATAATAATGGAACGGTAGAAAGTTGCTTGGCAATATATCTCGGAATGGCTATGGAAATGCCATAATAGGTAGGTATGGTGGCTATTTTGAGGAAGGTATATGGCGGGTGTATGATACCGGCGAAAAGTGTGCAGTATTAGAGAGGCTAGCAATGGTGGAAGGATGAGAGTGTGTATAATCCATGGACTCAACATTAGTCATAAAGAACTCACATACTTATTGCAAAAATCTATTAGTTATCGAAACAAAGTATTATGCGCATGCTCCTAGGGGGATAGATTGGTAGGAAAAGACCACGCTCGTCCCCGACCGCCACTCATAAGGAAGACAATCAATAAATAAATCATGCTCCGACTTCATCACATAACGGTTCACCATAGGTGCATGCTATGGGAATCACAAACTTCAATACAAGTATTTCTCAAATTCACAACTACTCAACTAGCATGACTCTAATATCACCATCTCCATATCTCAAAACAATTATCAAGTATCAAACTTCTCATAGTATTCAATGCACTTCTATGAAAGTTTTTATATTATTCCTAAAAGTGAATTTCCATGTTGTTCTAAAGGACTCTCAAAATAATATAAGTAAAGCTTGAGAGATCAATTATTTCTATAAAATAAAACCACTATCGTGCTCTAAAAGATATAAGTGAAGAACTAGAGCAAAAACTATATAGCTCAAAAGATATAAGTGAAGCACATAGAGTATTCTAATAAATTTCAAATCATGTGAGTTTATATCAAAAGGTGTGTACAGCAAGGATGATTGTGGTAAACTAAAAAGCAAAGACTCAAATCATACAAGACGCTCCAAGCAAAACACATATCATATGGTGAATAAAAATATAGCTCCAAGTAAAGTTACCAATGGACAAAGACGAAAGAGGGGATGCCTTCTGGGGCATCCCCAAGCTTAGGCTTTTTGGTGTCCTTGAATTTTACCTTGGGGTGCCATGGGCATCCCCAAGCTTAGGCTCTTGCCACTCCTTGTTCCATAATCCATCAAATCTTTACCCAAAACTTGAAAACTTCACAACAAAAAACTTAAATAGAAAATCTCGTGAGCTCCGTTAAGCTCTTTTACTAGCCATAGATTCATCAAAATAAGCAAACAACACACGAAAAACAGAATCTGTCAAAAACAGAACAGTCTGTAGTAATCTGTAGCTAACGCAAACTTCTGGAACCCCAAAAATTCTAAAATAAATTTCTGGACGTGAGGAACTTATCTATTAATCATCTTCAAAAATAATTAACTAAATAGCACTCTCCAAATAAAAATGGAAGCAATTTTCGTGAGCGCTAAAGTTTCTGTTTTTTACAGCAAGATCAAAAAGACTTTCCCCAAGTCTTCCCAACGGTTCTACTTGGCACAAACACTAATTAAACACAAAAAATACAACCAAAACACAGGATAGATAAATTATTTATTACTAAACAGGAGAAAAAAGCAAAGGATAAAAATAAAATTGGGTTGCCTCCCAACAAGCGCTATCGTTTAATGCCCCTAGCTAGGCATAAAAGCAAGGATAGATCTAGGTATTGCCATCTTTCCACTCAAAACATTAATTTCTTCTATCGCATGCACTATTTTACTAGTAGATCTTTTGGTGTGACATTGAGAATAATTAACCATAATATTGTCTAGGAGTTTAGTAGCTTCTCCTAAAGTGATTTCCATAAAAGTGCCTCCCGCGGCCGAATCTAAAAGATTTCTAGAAGCAAAATTCAATCCGGCACAAAAAATTGTACAATCATCCAAAGATTCAAACCATGTGTAGGGCAATTACGTATAATTAATATAATCCTCTCCCAAGCTTGTGCAACATGTTCATGATCAAGTTGTTTAAAATTCATAATATTGTTTCTAAGAGAGATGATTTTAGCG
Source organism: Triticum urartu (assembly GCF_003073215.2). Taxonomy (NCBI): domain Eukaryota; kingdom Viridiplantae; phylum Streptophyta; class Magnoliopsida; order Poales; family Poaceae; genus Triticum; species Triticum urartu. The sequence continues at coordinate 77,381,584 of NC_053022.1, read as the reverse complement.
GGAGGAAAATACTTAGAGATAAAAGCATCTTTGCACTTATTCCATGAATCAATACTATTTTTAGGCAAAGACGAAAACCAAGCTTTAGCACGATCTCTAAGGGAAAAGGAAATAGATTCAATTTAACAATATCATTATCCACATCTTTCTTCTTTTGCATATCACACAAATCAACAAAGTTGTTTAGATGGGTAGCAGCATCTTCACTAGGAAGGCCGGCGAATTGATCTTTCATGACAAGATTCAACAAAGCAGCATTAATTTCACAAGATTCAGCATGTAACATCCCAAATTTTGCAATTTGGAATGTTATACATTAGATCATCATGCATAGCATATTTTCTTGCATTTTGGTCGATCCTAGAAATTTCACGCAACTCAAGGACCTTCGGAGAGAGTTGGAGATTTCGTTATTTTCATATTTGAGAGTTTTCTCAAATTTGAAAAGAGGATCATTTGATTTATTTATTGCATCTTCAATTATTTTTCCAATATCAAAAATATAAGAGAGGGAATAATATGACTTTCCCAAATTTAGGAAAAATGAAGATCTAATGAATAAATCAAATTTTGGTTTCCGGTGTTTGTTTGCATTTTATTTGGATAGGGAAAAAATGCGCATTTTCAAAAATTGCATTCTAGGTCCGGAGTAAAGTTCATTTTGTTCGACTCATTTTTAGGAGTCGGGGAAAATTTACTTTAGTAATTTTGGAGTTCATTTAGTTTACTTTTTTTTGTTTTTCTGCGCGTGAATCCAGTCAAAAAAAAGGACCAAGGCCAGCCGGGCCAAAGGCCCAGCCAGCTGGCCGCCTCCCCAGCCAGCACGCGCGCCAGGCGCAGCGCCAGGCCGCCGCCTCCCTCGCTCTAGGCCGAGTCCCAGAGGGACTCTAGGCCGGTTAGCCCCCCCTTTCCTTGTTTTGTTTTCCCTCTTTTGCTTGCCCCCTACCCCAAGTAATCCCCCCACCTATATAAATACACCCCAAACCCCCCCTCTCCTCACATCAATCCCAAGCCCCTCTCCTCCTTAGCCGCGCCCCACCCCGCGCCCCTCACCCGCCGTCGCCGCCCTATAGCCGCCGTCGCCGCCGTACGCCGGAAGCCTCGCCGAGGTTGTCCCGCGCCGCGTCTCTTTTTCTCCCCTCAGTTCAGTTTTTCTTCTAAACCGTTCCGGTTCTTTCTTAACCGTTCCGGTTTTCTTTCGTTCTTTGTTTCGGTTTTCTTTCCCGAAAACCCTAGATCGGTTTTCGTTCTTCTTTCGGACCATTCGTCTCAACGAACGTGATCACCGATTTTTCCCGGTTAACGACGCCCGTTCGTTTAATCGTTCTTCTTTTTCTTTTTGTCAGATTTTTTCCGCGATCGCGATCTCAGATCCGATCTTCGTTCTAGTCTTTCTTTCCGCTCGCTTATCGGAATCAGGTGATTCAAGCGCCTGGAGTTTCGTTTCGAAACCACCGTTCCGTCTAATCAACTTCAACCAGCCTTTGCTACAGTAAAATTTGACCTAGTTTCAACTTGCTAGAACTGAGTTGTTTCTTCCGCCGTTTGTTTTCCGTTTCTTTGTTCGGTTCGTTCTTTCTTTGCAACCAGAGTTCCTAAGTTGAACTTTCGGGTTCGTTCTCTTATTCGAGTTTTACCTGTGCATTAGATGAGTACTTATTGTATGCTTGTTGTTTGTCTGCGATAGATCACCCGGATTGCGCCGCTTGTTACTTCGAAACCCTAGGACTCGCGGATCATCAGCAAGGCAAGTAACACTTTGATCATACCTTTTCTACAACCCATGTTTTATTGCATTAGATCAATCCTCTCACATTGCATGATTAGGATCTAATTAAATTGTGGGATGGGAAGTAGATGAGGTAGTACCTATTACCTGTATTATTATGAAACCTTTGGGAGTTACTTCTACGTTTGCTTATTATGCCATGCTATGCTAGTAGACGTGGATTGGGTGAGTGATATCCATGACAGATGTGAGTTGATAATTTTAATGGTTTATCTAAGGTGGCAACTTAAACACACATCTGGGTGGATTGAGGCACCTGATGTCTATCAGGACTTGCCTGTTTTTTTGGACCGCCACCCAGGCTCAAAGGGATCATAAGATAATTCATGCTAGAAACTTCCGTGTGCAGCCACATGCTACTATGGGCTCTGGCATAGTTGACTAAGTTGTGCGAACTCTTACGGGGTGGACTAGAAGATGTAGGGGTTGTAGGTGGTACGGTCTACCCCACATGTAAGGTGCTAGCGCTTCTGAAAGACTATGTCTCGGTCATCCGTTTCTCAAACACCATGTAGTGCGAGAAACAAACGGAGGCGATCGAGTCATGTGGGGAAAAGTGCGCAAACCTCTGCAGAGTGTACAAAACTAATCATGATTAGCCGTGTCCCCGGTTATGGACAACTTGAGTATCTAGTACTTGAATATCATGTGAATCTCATCACGTTACTTCTAATTAATGCTGTTGGGTTTTAATTACTTAATTGGGATCGGAATGTTGTCAACCATTCTCGATGTTTAACAACCACCATGATAGTTAAATAAATTTATTCCTTTGCAGTAGGGAAAAACTGGCTTTACGCAAAACTGTAACCATAGAGCTTTCCACCAGCCATATATGCGTGTAGTATAGCTGTTTCATTCCATTACTCTCTATGTGTTACATTGCCAGCATATTCCATGTGCTGACCCGTTTTCAGGCTGCAACTTCTCATGTTGCAGACTTTTCAGACGACGAGTAAGGTGCTTTTAGGTTGTGGTTCTATACTCAGTGATGTCGTTGGAGTTGATGGACCCATTTATCTTCTGAGTCTTCCGTTGTTATCGTTATTAGATGGCCTTAAGCCATTTTTATTGTAATAACTTCTCTTTGAGACAATGATGTAATAAGTGTGTGATTGCCACTCTGCTATAAATCCTTCGATGTACTGTGTGGTGTCAGCATTACTGATCCAGGGATGACACCGGAGCACAGAGCACTTGATCCATTCGGGTCGGGTCGCCACAGAGATGGTATCAGAGCACACGCTGACTGTAGGACACGACCACTAAGTTAAAGCCCTAGATCACCATTCTCTTCTCATTTTCTAACTCCTCATCTTTTCTACTCTTTTAGGATGACGAACGCGAAGATTAAGTACGCCCAACCGGATGAAGGCACACCATTTGGATTTCACCTGAAGGAAGTCACCAAGTACCTGAACATTGGATTACCAAGCTTCACGGGAACCTTCAACGCCACTCTACCTGAAGAGGAGCGCTGGAAGATTCAAGCTCACGTTCCGGGAAGGACATTCGCACCAATTACGAAGCCCATAGATAGTGTTTTCAATGCACCAACCTGGAGTCTGGGAAGGAGCATGGCAGCTCATATCACCATAGGACGCATTGGAGAAGTTTATCAAGAAGACCTCAAGGATACTATCTACCAGATTTGCGGACGCCGAGATGAACAATGGGAGTTAGTCAGCACCAAGAAGGATAGATCCATTGCATCTTTCATCCAGGAGTTAAACCAGCACATTCGACGCCACGAGAACCAGATGTGCAATGATATGATAGAGTTGAAGAATGCGAAGGCAAGGATCATCGAGCTAGAAGGAGAACTGAAGTCTACCCGCAAGGACTACATGGACGAGATCGTAGCTCTAGCAAGACACAATGGAGATCTTAAGCAGGAGATTGAAGAACTCAAGAGGAAGTTAGCATCCAAGAAGGAAGACGAGTACGTCGCATGTCCGGACAACTACATCATCATCGACGACACCGATTCGGATCCAAGTGAACCCGACTTTGAAGACGAAGCTGGAGCAGATATCATGGAGTCTTCCATCGGTTCAAATTTCTAGATGACCACCAGATAGTAGTAGTATTCCCCCATGTAAACATCATAGTTCGAGCACTTTTGCGATAGTTAGACCGATTGTAAGCCCTTGTTTGATTGAATGAAGTGATTTTGTGTGCTTTTGCTCATGTGCATTGGGGTAGTGTTTTCCCTTTAGACCTCACTCTATTCTTAATTCTCGTCTTTTCTAAACCCTCAGATGCCTCCGAGACGTGACAATGGATTCCCACCGGAGCTCACTCAGTTGATCCAGCAGCAGAATCAATTGATGCAGATGTTAGTCCAGAACCAACAGAACAACAACCCACCACCACCACCACCTGTTGACCACTTAGCCCGTTTCCTTAGGCTGAATCCACCGGTGTTTTCCAGTAGCACCGAGCCGATAGTAGTAGACGATTGGCTCCGCAAGATAGGAAGGGAGTTGACCACTGCAGGATGCACGGATGGTGAGAAAGTGAAGTTTGCTGCTCACCAGCTTGACGGACCCGCGGCAGCATGGTGGGAGAATTTCACAGCCACTTACCCAGTTGACACTGTCACATGGGATCAGTTTCAGCAAGCTTTCCACACTGCCCATGTTTCAGCAGGAGCTATGGCCCTGAAGAAGCGTGAGTTTCGCAACTTACGCCAAGGAGGAAGGACAGTTGGCCAGTACGTTGACGATTTCAGCAAGTTAGCACGTTATGCCCCAGATGACGTTGCTACGGATGCAGCTAAGCACGAGAAGTTTCTGGAAGGACTGAATGATGAACTAAGCATGAAGTTGATGGTAGCGAGTTTCAACAACTACCAGGAGTTGGTAGATCGTGCCATCATGATTGAAGGAAAGCAACAGCAGATTGAGAACCGTAAGAGGAAGTATGGACAGGGGAAGTATAACTCTGGAGCCCGGCAGAAGCCCCGTTTTACCCCTAAACCGGGATTTCAGTTTCAGCATACCCATGGAGGAGGTAGCTCGCACAACCATAACGGTCACAAGAATGGTAATGGGAATGGAGGAAGCAACGGCCAGAACCGTACCACCCCATCGACCCCAACCAAGAGAGACCTGAGTCAAGTCACTTGTTTCAAGTGTTCCAAGACCGGACATTATGCCAATGAATGTCCCGAAGGCCAGAATGGAAATGGCAATGGAAGCTCTGGGAAGAAGCCGAACCCTTTCAATAGAGGACAGGTGAACCACGTTAATGTGGAGGAGGTTGAAGATCAGCCTGATGCAGTAATCGGCAAGTTTTTGGTTAAGACATTTACCGCACTCGTTTCTTTTTGATACTGGTGCATCGCATTCATACATATCAAGGGGATTTGTGGATAAATATAACCTGCCAACCCAAGCCCTTAGGTCACCCATGTTAGTAAGCTCACCAGGAGCGGAGTATATGGCTAGACGATGGTGTGATCGGTTACCATTAAGGATTGGTAACTATGTGTTTCCCTCAGAACTAATAGTATTGGAATCTCAAGGATTGGATGTGATATTAGGCATGGATTGGTTATCGAAGTATGAAGGGAACATTGAATGTGCTAGTAAGTCAATTTTGCTTACCACACCAGAAGGAAGAAGGATCAAGTATGTATCCCGGCATGTGCCAAACAGGACGCAAGTAAACTGCCTAACAGGAGTTGTGCAAGAGGAAGTACCAGTGGTAAAGGATTTTCCTGATGTATTTCCTGAGGAATTACCAGGCATGCCACCGGATAGAGACATTGAGTTTTTGATTGAGTTATTGCCAGGTACAGGCCCAATATCGAAGCAACCGTACCGGATGCCAGCAAAGGATTTGGTGGAAATTAAGAATCAGATTAAGGAGTTATTGGATAAAGGTTACATTCGCCCAAGTTCTTCGCCTTGGGGATCACCCGTACTTCTAGTGGAAAAGAAGGATGGATCATTAAGGATGGTTGTAGATTATCGGGGATTGAATGAAGTAACCATCAAGAATAAGTACCCACTGCCAATGATTAATGATCTGTTTGATCGTTTGCAAGGAGCTAAAGTGTTTTCCAAGATCGATTTGCGATCAGGGTACCATCAGTTGAAGATTCGAGAGCAGGATATACCTAAGACAGCATTCACCACAAGATATGGACTGTATGAGTATACCGTTATGTCATTTGGATTGACTACCGCACCTGCCTATTTTATGAACCTGATGAACAAAGTGTTTATGGAGTTTTTGGATAAGTTCGTCGTAGTGTTCATTGATGACATCCTGGTTTATTCAAAGAATGAAGAGGAGCATAAGGAACATTTGCATTTGGTTTTGGAGAAACTAAGGGAACATCAGTTATACGCCAAATTCAGCAAATGTGAGTTTTGGTTGAAGGAAGTTGGATTCCTCGGACACGTTATATCCGGAGAAGGTATAGCAGTTGACCCCACTAAGGTTGAGACCGTAACCGAATGGGAATCACCAACGACAGTTGGAGAGATCCGGAGTTTTCTTGGACTCGCAGGGTACTACCGGAGATTCATTGAGAACTTTTCAAAGATTGCGAAGCCTATGACGGAGTTGTTGAAGAAGGATACTAAGTTCAAATGGACTGAAGAGTGTGAGGCTAGTTTCCAGGAGTTGAAGAAACGTTTGGTCACCTCACCGGTATTGATATTGCCAGATCAGACCAAGGATTATGAGGTGTATTGCGACGCTTCACGTCGAGGACTTGGAGCAGTGCTTCTGCAGGAAGGGAGAGTTGTTTCGTATGCTTCACGGCAACTGAAGCCTCATGAGTTGAATTATGCCACACATGATTTGGAGTTAGCAGCCGTAGTGCATGCATTGAAAACATGGAGACATTTCCTCATTGGAAATCATTGTGAGGTGTACACGGGTTACAAGAGTTTGAAGTACATTTTCACGCAGAAGGAGTTGAACCTCGGACAAAGGAGATGGTTGGAGCTCATCAAGGATTATGACATGAGATTGCATTACCATCCCAGAAAAGCTAATGTGGTAGCTGACGCATTGAGCCGTAAGAGCCATGTCAATATGGTAATGACAGGAGAAGTACCAAAGGAGTTAGCAGAAAACCTTCATGAGCTATGTTTGGAAATAGTTCCGAGAGGCTATGTAGCAGCATTGGAGATTCAGTCAACATTGATGGATAAAATCAGAGAAGCTCAGAAATCTGACAAGGAGATTGCTGCTATAAAAGAGAGAATGAGAAAAGGAAAAGCAAAGGGATTTCATGAGGATGAGCACGATACCTTATGGTTTGAGGACCGTGTTTATGTGCCCAATGACCCGGAGATCAGGAAGTTGATTTTGCACGAGGCACATGATTCACCGTATTCGATTCACCCAGGGAATACCAAGATGTATTTGGATTTTAAGGAAACATTCTGGTGGACCGGAATGAAGAAGGATATTGCAGCATATGTAGCAGTTTGTGACGTATGTCAGAGAGTAAAGGCAGAGCATCAGAAGCCAGCAGGATTGTTACAACCATTGCCGATACCCGAATGGAAGTGGGATAAGATAGGCATGGATTTTATCACAGGACTACCCAGGACGAAAGCAGGCTATGACTCGATATGGCTAGTAGTTGATCGTTTGACAAAGGTAGCACATTTCATTCCAATTAAGACCACTTACACCAGTGCTAAGTTGGCAAAGATATACATGACTAGGATCATTTGTTTGCATGGAGTTCCGAGGAGTATTGTATCAGATAGAGGAACTCAATTTACCTCAAAATTTTGGAATCAGTTGCATGAAACTTTAGGAACTAGACTAGAGTTCAGCACAGCTTTTCACCCACAAACGGATGGACAGACCGAGAGAGTCAATCAGATTTTGGAAGATATGCTGAGAGCTTGTGCACTAGATTATGGATCTAGTTGGGACGATAACTTGCCGTATGCGGAGTTTTCTTATAACAATAGTTATCAAACTAGTTTGAAGATGGCACCTTTCGAAGCTTTATACGGAAGGAGGTGCAGGACACCATTGTCATGGGACGAAGTTGGAGACCGTCAATTCTTTGGACCAGATTTGATTAAGGAGTCTGAACGGAAGGTTAAGTTGATTCGCGATAGGCTCAAGGTAGCCCAGTCCAGGCAGAAGAGCTACGCAGATTCTAAACGCAAGGAGACAGTTTACGAAACCGGAGACAGAGTTTACCTTCGAGTATCCCCACTCCGAGGAGTTAAGCGCTTTGGAGTTAAGGGAAAGTTAGCACCGCGTTTCATTGGACCGTACAAGATCTTGCAACGTATGGGAGAAGTCGCTTATAAGTTGGAATTACCCGAGGAGCTGTCAGGAGTTCATGATGTATTCCATGTTTCTCAGCTGAAGAAATGTCATGCCGAGATGGCGGAGATACCGCTAAGAGATACAGTGCCGCTTGAAGCGATTCAGTTGAAGGATGACTTAACATATGAGGAGAAACCAGTCAAGATTCTTGATTATGCCAGCAGAGTTACCCGCAGCAAGGTCATCAAGTTTTGCAAAGTTCAGTGGAACCACCACTCAGAGGATGAAGCCACCTGGGAGAGAGAAGAAGATTTGCTCAAGGACCACCCTCACCTATTTTCTAGCCAACCCGAATCTCGAGGGCGAGATTCATCTTAAGGGGGGGTAGGTTTGTAACATCCCAAATTTTGCAATTTGGAATGTTATACATTAGATCATCATGCATAGCATATTTTCTTGCATTTTGGTCGATCCTAGAAATTTCACGCAACTCAAGGACCTTCGGAGAGAGTTGGAGATTTCGTTATTTTCATATTTGAGAGTTTTCTCAAATTTGAAACGAGGATCATTTGATTTATTTATTGCATCTTCAATTATTTTTCCAATATCAAAAATATAAGAGAGGGAATAATATGACTTTCCCAAATTTAGGAAAAATGAAGATCTAATGAATAAATCAAATTTTGGTTTCCGGTGTTTGTTTGCATTTTATTTGGATAGGGAAAAAAATGCGCGTTTTCAAAAATTGCATTCTAGGTCCGGAGTAAAGTTCATTTTGTTCGACTCATTTTTAGGAGTCGGGGAAAATTTACTTTAGTAATTTTGGAGTTCGTTTAGTTTAGTTTTCTTTTGTTTTTCTGCGCGTGAATCCAGTCAAAAAAAAAGGACCAAGGCCAGCCGGGCCAAAGGCCCAGCCAGCCGGCCGCCTCCCCAGCCAGCGCGCGCGCCAGGCGCAGCGCCAGGCCGCCGCCTCCCTCGCTCTAGGCCGAGTCCCAGAGGGACTCTAGGCCGGTTAGCCCCCCCTTTCCTTGTTTTGTTTTCCCTCTTTTGCTTGCCTCCTACCCCAAGTAATCCCCCCACCTATATAAATACACCCCAAACCCCCCCTCTCCTCACATCAATCCCAAGCCCCTCTCCTCCTTAGCCGTGCCCCACCCCACGCCCCTCACCCACCGCCGCCGCCCTATAGCCGCCGTCGCCGCCGTACGCCGGAGCCTCGCCGAGGTTGTCCCGCGCTGCGTCTCTTTTTCTCCCCTCGGTTCAGTTTTTCTTCTAAACCGTTCCGGTTCTTTCTTAACTGTTCCGGTTTTCTTTCGTTCTTTGTTTCGGTTTTCTTTTCCGAAAACCCTAGATCGGTTTTCGTTCTTCTTTCGGACCATTCGTCTCAACGAACGTGATCACCGATTTTTCCCGGTTAACGACGCCCGTTCGTTTAATCGTTCTTCTTTTTCTTTTCGTCGGATTTATTCCGCGATCGTGATCTCAGATCCGATCTTCGTTCTAGTCTTTCTTTCCGCTCGCTTATCGGAATCAAGTGATTCAAGCGCCTGGAGTTTCGTTTAGAAACCGCCGTTCCATCTAATCAACTTGAACCAGCCTTTGCTACAGTAAAATTTGACCTAGTTTCAACTTGCTAGAACCGAGTTGTTTCTTCCGCCGTTTGTTTTCCGTTTCTTTGTTCGGTTCGTTCTTTCTTTGCAACCGGAGTTCCTAAGTTGAACTTTCGGGTTCGTTCTCTTATTCGAGTTTTACCTGTGCATTAGATGAGTACTTATTGTATGCTTGTTGTTTGTCTGCGATAGATCACCCGGATTGCGCCGCTTGTTACTTCGAAACCCTAGGACTCGCGGATCATCAGCAAGGCAAGTAACACTTTGATCATACCTTTTCTACAACCCATGTTTTATTGCATTAGATCAATCCTCTCACATTGCATGATTAGGATCTAATTAAATTGTGGGATGGGAAGTAGATGAGGTAGTACCTATTACCTGTATTATTATGAAACCTTTGGGAGTTACTTCTACGTTTGCTTATTATGCCATGCTATGCTAGTAGACGTGGATTGGGTGAGTGATATCCATGACAGATGTGAGTTGATAATTTTTAATTGTTTATCTAAGGTGGCCACTTAAACACACATCTGGGTGGATTGAGGCACCTGATGTCTATCAGGACTTGCCTGTTTTATTTTGGACCGCCACCCAGGCTCAAAGGGATCATAAGATAATTCATGCTAGAAACTTCCGTGTGCAGCCACATGCTACTATGGGCTCTGGCATAGTTGACTAAGTTGTGCGAACTCTTACGGGGTGGACTAGCAGATGTAGGGGTTGTAGGTGGTACGGTCTACCCCACATGTAAGGTGCTAGCGCTTCTGAAAGACAATGTCTCGGTCATCCGTTTCTCAAACACCATGTAGTGCGAGAAAACAAACGGAGGCGATCGAGTCATGTGGGGAAAAGTGCGCAAACCTCTGCAGAGTGTACAAACTAATCATGATTAGCCGTGTCCCCGGTTATGGACAACTTGAGTATCTAGTACTTGAATATCATGTGAATCTCATCACGTTACTTCTAATTAATGTTGTTGGGTTTTAATTACTTAATTGGGATCGGAATGCTGCCAACCATTCTCGATGTTTAACAACCACCATGATAGTTAAATAAATTTATTCCTTTGCAGTAGGGAAAACTGGCTTTACGCAAAACTGTAACCATAGAGCTTTCCACCAGCCATATATGCATGTAGTATAGCTGTTTCATTCCATTACTCTCTATGTGTTACATTGCCAGCATATTCCATGTGCTGACCCATTTTCGGGCTGCAACTTCTCATGTTGCAGACTTTTCAGACGACGAGTAAGGTGCTTTTAGGTCGTGGTTCTATACTCAGTGATGCCGTTGGAGTTGATGGACCCATTTATCTTCCGAGTCTTCCGCTGTTATCATTATTAGATGGCCTTAAGCCATTTTTATTGTAATAAGTTCTCTTTGAGACAACGATGTAATAAGTGTGTGATTGCCACTCTGCTATAAATCCTTCGATGTACTGTGTGGTGTCAGCATTACTGATCCAGGGATGACACCGGAGCACAGAGCACTTGATCCATTCGGGTCGGGTCGCCACACAGCATCGATAAGAGGAGCAACCGGAGTGCTAAGAAAATCATTGTTGTTGGTATTGGCAAAGTCACAAAATTTAGTATTGTCTTGAGACATCGTGACAAGCAAGCAATCCAACACACGAGCAAACAAGAAGCAAGTGAAAAAGAGGCGAACGGAAAAAGAGAGGGCGAATAAAATAGCAAGGGTGTAGTGGAGGAGAGGAAAACGAGAGGCAAATGGCAAATAATGTAATGCGAGGGATAAGATTTTGTGATGGGTACTTGGTATGTCTTGACTTGTGCGCAGACTCCCCGGTAACGGTGCTAGAAATGGCTCGTTGTCGGGAGTCAAATCTTGACTTGACTTGGCGCAAATCTCTCCGGCAACTGCGCTAGAAATCCTTCTTGTTACCTCTCGAGCACTGCGTTGGTTTTCCCTTGAAGAGGAAAGGGTGATGCAGTAAAGTAGCGTAAGTATTTCCCTCAGTTTTTGAGAACCAAGGTATCAATCTAGTAGGAGATCACGCTCGAGTCCCACGCACCTACACAAACAAATAAGAACCTCGCAACCAACGTGATAAAGGGGTTGTCAATCCCTTCACGGTCACATACGAGAGTGAGATCTGATAGATATGATAAGATAATTTTTTTGGTATTTTTATGATAAAGATAAATAAAGATGCTAAGTAAAATAAACAACAATAGAAATAGCTATATGTTGGAAGATTAATGCCGGGGTACTGATCCACGGGCACCTATGGGATCGGCGGGCCGAGTCCCTTTCGGTTCGGCGGGGGCGAAGGTCGCACGAAGAGCGGATCGAGGCGAAACACACGAGCGGTTTACCCAGGTTCGGGCCGCACGGATGCGTAAAACCCTACTCCTGCTTT
>NC_053022.1:76950994-77068538 GCF_003073215.2 Triticum urartu | reverse complement strand
TGCCATTTGTGACTCGCAGATACAGTCGGCATGATAAACGGTCCAAACTGCCGGGATGGATACTGTCACACTTGCACGACGCGCACCTGAATCTGAGCACCGATATGGCTCTCCATACAGCCCGTGAGGTATGTTCCCTTACATTGCTCTACTCGATTAGCAATTGCTTTGGGACATTGCAACGTGGATGCTTTTAAAAGCGCAAGCCGTCTTGGTTGCGGACGAGGCAATGCTGACATCTTCCACTCAAGCAGCAATGCCTAAACACGCACAGTTTCCATGCTTCCAACTGCTTGCAATGCAACTTGTTATAATTGTAGCCACCTGTCAGCACAGTTTCCGTGCTTCCAACTGCTTTCATGAATTTCGTTTGAATGTCTTGTTTTTCTAGAGGATTTTCTCACTTCTGTTCAAGTAGCCATCTGTTTTGTTCAGAAAATAAATAAAGTTGTGTTTTGTTCCGTGGCAGTTCCTCCGGAGGATGGCGCAGCCATACGACAAGGCTGGGAGCGGCGGGAAGAAGACGCTGTTGACGGAGGAGGACCTGCAGGACATGGCTCGGGACGCCATGGAGATGTGAAACCCAGAGAGTGCTGTAGCCTGTAGTGCACAATAGTCAAAGTTGCTGATGTACAAATTCTTTGGCTGCTCGTATGATCACGCTGAAGCATAAATTCAGTTTTTAGCTGCAGTTTTCATGAATTCATTGGCTCGAACTTCACCAGATGTCCTGGAGCACTGGTTCGACACCATGTTTTCAAAACGAATGAATAGCCGAATGCAGGGAAAATAAATACACTTGCAAATGGGGGGCCTGAGCGTAGGGTTTAGTTAAGTGCACTTTGAACAGTTTTTTTTTAGACAAACTCCGAAGCTTTATTACGACGTTACAATGTTTACAAGGACGAAAGAAAGTCCAATCGGCTGTCCCAACCAAACATGTCGGGCTGTGAAGAAGAAAACAGTTTCGGGCTGGCTGTTGGCCTCGCTCGTGCTGGGCGTCCCGTCCTGTAAAGAGCAGAAATTGTAGAGACAATTGACAGTTAACAAACGGATCAGTGAGCGGGTGCTATTGAAGAAGGTCCTTGGCCGCCAGCCCTTTGAGCCGGACGAGACTTGCCTGCTCCCCGTTTGTGCGCTCATCCATACTTCTGCATACGTGGCTTGATTTGATTGGAACAAAATAAGATCTGATCTCACTCCTTTAAAATCAGGAGAAGATGATTAGATTAGAAAGGAAAAAGGAAAAAAGACAGAAGCAGACAAGCCGGATCCCTCCGAGCCGGACCTGCATCGTCATCAACATCATGGCCCGCTTTTGCGCCTGGCTTAGCTCGACTCAATGGAAACGGCCTATTTAAGCGCTCCTAGTCAGTCAGACTCTGGGCAACTTTAATATTCGTGGACATTCGAATCGGGCCTTCTTAGCAAGCAAATAGGGCACTATGTATCATCATTCGATAAACCGAGAAATGCTTCTTCTCTCTGATTCAAGTAGAAATACAAATGGAAAAATTCGGCTATTCTAAGTGGTTCTTTTTTTCTGGGTAAAGAGGAACTTGTCATTTTGAATTCTTGGGTTCAGGAATTCTTCTATAATTTAAATGACTCAATAAAAGCTTTTTTTATTCTTTTAGTTACTGATTTTTTTGTTGGATTTCACTCCACCCGTGGTTGGGAACTAGTAATTCGTTGGGTCTACAACGATTTTGGATGGGCTCCTAACGAGCTTATTTTCACTATTTTTGTTTGTAGTTTTCCAGTTTCTTTTAGAGCATCTACAGTCAGACACCCTAAATCGGCCTCAAACGTTCAACCTGCCCGGTCACTGACCAATCATCAAAATCCGATTCAGATGGACGCCTCAAAGGGGCTTCAAATGCCCGGACTGACCAACACCTCTCATATCCCGCCCAACTATGAGATGGATATGGAGCGCCCGGGCACGTTTGAGGATCTGGATTTGCTATCTCTGTGTGGGGTAATGCAAGCAACCAAAAGCGCATATGGGATGGAGCAGGGTCGTCTCACGCGCGGACACACCGGACGACTGAGAGGGTGCTTGGATATATTTTAGTCTCATGAGTAAAACTAGTGGGACTAAAACTTGCTAGCCCCATCCATGCTTGGATCTAAATACTAAAGAGACTAAAATCAAGTTAATGAGCATTTATTATCCTTCAACCCTCCAATTCAGAACTCGCCTGTGTTAAAGGAGATGAGTTAAATGAGGAGAATGAGGACTAATCCACATTTTAGTAGGGGTACCCCTGACTAAAAAAAATTAGTCTCAAGACTAGTTTTAGCTCCTCTTTAGTCAGGGGTGTTTGAAACTTTAGCCTCTTAAAGAGACTATTTTTAGTCAGACTAAAATAGGTCCCTTAGATCCAAGCACCCTCTAGAATCCTTAAGGATGGCTTTACCTACTCCCTCTGTCTAGGTGTGAAAGATGTGAAAGAGGAAAAGACCGCACGAAGGAAGATGATGATGAGTGCGAGTCTGAATTCATCACGGCTCGGGCTTGTCGCCGGATCCATTTAACGCAACACGAAGGATTTGCTCGCATCAGTGAATCGGGCACGAACAATTTTGCGATATGTTGAAGAGTGTGAGACAAGACAAAATTGACGAAGCTACAACGTAAGTTTCTACCGGTTCCTTAAGGCGGCGAGGTTAGGATCTCTCATGTGTCAGATTCTTTAGAGTGATTCAAAGGTCCGACGACGACGATCGCCGCTTCGAGGTGTTGGTCCTTGAGGCACCCGCACGAAGGCTTTCCAGTTGTCGCTTTGGTATGGCAGTGATTGTTGGAGATCTTTATGTAATTTTGATCATATTTGAGATGCTTTGTATCTTTGTAATAATATAATCTGATCAACAAAGTCAGCCTAGTGTCTGTGACGTGGCTCTTCCAAGTCAGAGAATCCTCCGCTGCGAACGGCGCGGGAGGATGAGGAGGTCGTGCGGGAGAAGGAGGAGGTCGTGCGGGCGGGCGGTTTTGTTTCCTTTTTACTGCGGGTAGATTAGCGATTGATCGAGCGTGGCTTGTTGCGTGGTTGATAGCGTTAAACACAGAGTGATTAAAAGCCATTAGATTTTGATGATGAATGAATGTGATTGTTTGGATCTGTCCTTTTCTTCTTTTTATAATGGTAGTAGATAATCTGATCAACAAAGTCAGCCTAGTGTCTCTAACGTGGAGAATCCGCAGCGCTCCGTCACATCCCGCGTCGGCGAGCGCTTCTCCCCAAGTCCCAATCCCTTCGCCCTGAAGCCTAGAGACCGGGAAAAATGTTGATGCCGCATTAACTTCGTCTCTTCTCCAAACAACCACGCGTTGAAGTCCCACCCGCAATCACCAAATAACCCATCCGCAGCCGCCAACTCTCGCCCTCTGCCCCCGTCTCCCGCGGCGGGGGATCTCATCCCGGCCATCCTCTGCTGCCCGGAGACCCCCGGATTTCCCTATTTGGTTTGATCATCTTTCTGAGCTTTTCTTGTGCTGCTTTCCTTAATTTTCTTCCTGGCCGCGGTCCAGTCCAATCCCCATCCACAACCGCAGCCCCTCGCTCCTCGCCGCCGCCGTGGGGATTCCCGGCTTGCCCCCCCCCCCTAGCCCGCGATCTTTTGCCTCGGAGTCGCTCCGATTCCGTGCTGCGGCTAGTTGGGATTCCCTTTCTGCACCCTCAGCTGGAGCAACCACTACCGAAATCCTCTGTTCAGCAATAAAAAAAAAATCCAGTTTTGGGCAAGGGAACCGCTCTCCCACTTCATTCCCCAACTTTGCCTTTGCACCGTCCGGCGAGTCCAAATGGGGATGCAGCAATCCAAGGAGGAGCTGCTGTACCAGCAGGTGAACTACGGCAACATCGAGGGGATTCGGAACCTCCGGGCGCAGGGCGCAGGCGTTGAGGCAAGGACAGCGATTTCCACAGCATTCTTAGTTTGGACCTAGGAATTAGATCAAGTCTATTGTGGTCTTGTAAAGCTGGGAATCAAGTGAGTTAACTTTTCTTGTTGGGGTTGAATTTCTTGCTTGCTTGCAGTGGATTGACAAGGAAGGGAAGACGCCCCTGATGGTCGCCAGCATGCGCCCTGATCTGTTGAATGTGGCTAAAGCTTTGCTTGAGTTGGGTGCAAATGTGAATGCATATCGGCCTGGTATGGACGCTTTTCTCATACCAAACTTAGCGTCTTCGCTTTAGTTGATTCTCTCCATTATTCCTAGAATGTATAACAGGGGATTTTTCTGGATGGAGTGGAGTGAGTACCAATTTGTTGTTATTCTTAGTTTGGACCTAGGAATTAGATCAAGTCTATTGTGGTGCTTCAACCAAAAGTAAGTTTTATAAGAAAAAAAACCCAAAGTGAGTTGATTTTGATACGACCATAGCCCAAAAGTTTTAAAGTTGTGCATACTTTGGGATATGGAAAGGACACCTTGAATTTTCTAACTATAATTTCTCACTCAAATAGAAACCAGCACAATATGTGCGCAAGTAAAAATATAGCCTATGTTTAATTAGGTTTGAGGATTGCATGCCATGCAAAACAGAATCAACTCAATCAAGGGAACTGTAACATTACAGTATTGATTGACTTGCACCGTGCCAACTCTGCTTTAACGAAATGTGATCCTTCTATGTTAAACAAATTAGAATCCATAGGATTCTTACTGGATGCATGCTAAATAAAATAGGTTATCATTTTTTTGTCGCATTGTTGTAATGCCTCCCTTTTCTTTTTCTGTTTGTAGGATCACACGCTGGGACTGCATTGCACCATGCTGCCAAAAAAGGACTCGATCCGACTGTCCATTTACTTCTCTCACATGGAGGTTTACGATGCTGCTGTAGTACCATGTATCAATTGTTTGCCATTTGAATTTTGTACGTTAAAAAACCTTCTGTTTATGATTTATTTGCAGCTAATCCATTCATAACAAATGATGACTGCAATACCGCACTTGACCTGGCTAGAGAAAAGGGTCATGTGAACGTTGTAAGGGCCATAGAGGTATATTTTTTACTTCACGTCCTATTTTGCTTTATTATACTTCGATTTGACTTGCACATTTTCGTTTGTTGCTATTTGTTCTTTAAGTTGTTTATTGGTTGCTATTTCGTTCTTCATTATCTTCAGGGACGGATTTCTCTTTTTTCTGGATGGATGAGGGAGAATTATGGTCCTGGTTTCTTGGAAGCGTTTGCTCCTCAGTTCATGACTAGGAAGATGTAATATTCCCGTGAAACTTCATCGCGTACCACAAGCACATAGATGTGAGTATGTTTTACGTGTCTCTAACCTAAGTTAAATCTTTTCCCCAGTTGGGCAGTGATTTTACCACGTGAAGCACGGAGCCCGACAAGACCTGTCAAGCTTGAGTTAGCTATATATCCTGAATTGCAGGTATGAAAGTCTGCTAAAATGCTGCTTTGGTATGGTGTAGCCTAGTAATGTTTATAATGCTGGATATGTTGACATATTCATATCACCCGCAAAGTGAACAACTCTTTTATGGAACTCTTCCTATTTAACATGAGATAAGCAGTAATGTAATTATTGACCTCTCATTTGTTTCTAGTGTATGCTTCCCACATTGTCTAGTTCAGTAATCACTAACCAGTAGCATTTGTCATATTATTTGTGTTGAAATTTGAGTTTCTGGAGAAAATTGCACATAACTGGCCTTTTATTATTTGATACATGACAATGTCTCTATTTTTTTTTGATTTCTTGCACATGAATTGAGATTCACAACAGTTATTGTGGCACAATATACTCAGAAGGGTGATTGGTTAGTTAATCCATGCACTTGCATAGCTCCTGCAGCACCTTCTCCAATCCTCCTGATTAGGTTGTTGGTTTGCACCTGGTAACCGGATCGACGGATGAAAAAAGGAAGGTCTATAGAAACATGCTTTCCCCGTGTGCAGCCTTGGAGTCCGCACCACTTAGGGGATTAGTCTAGTAATTAGTATGTATATTGATTATTCCTTAAATATGAATTAAGGTATATTACAAATGTCTTAATCCACAATAATAAAGTTGGGATAGTGCATTTAGTTTGTTTTCGTAACATTCTTAATTCTAGTCAATCATTTTTTACCAGCGTCACCTCACACATCCAACCAGAGAACCTATACTTGCATCTTGTTAAACCAGCTTGTCCCGAAGGAAAACCTACACCTACTTTCATTTTGTTATATATTTGTATTAGCTATTTTTATTGTATTTTTGTGTATATATTTTATGAAGTTTCTTATTATTTGTAACATACTTTTTATGAATAAACAGGCTGCTAAACCTCGTGTTGTTGTCAAACTTTGGAAATCTCAACTTGAGGAACCAAAGTATAATCTGGCTGATCCTTCCATGACAATTTTTGACAAAGTTACAAGTACGTGCAATATTTCATCTTTTCAGTTTATGCAAATTTGAATTGCATGTTTGTGTTGTTGGTTACATGCTTTATCAATCTTTGCCATTTTACTGCAATTTAATATCATATGGCCATCTCACTAAAAAAATTATTTGCTGAAAGAGCAGAACACAAATTCTTGTGTGGTTGATTACTCAAATTTATTCTTTTATTTATCACTCTTTGGCATGGAAACACGAGGTTAGAGTTAGGACTTGGGAGATCTATTCTTTTTTTTGAGGAACTCATGAGTTTGGTTTTACCCTACAGGAGAACGAAAATTACTACAACCACACACATAGTCATGTATGCTTTATCACTCTTGTTGTTTGCACGTTAAATTATCTCACATAAAGCTAGTTCGTTATTTCTACATTGTAGTGATTCCTCCTGCTCTCTACATCGCTCGTGCACACATGTATGTAGTGATTCATTTTGCTCTTCTTTTTTTTCTGAGAAAATGCAAAGGGCTTTTGCATTTCATTGCATTGAAAAGGTAGAGTTTTGATACATTCCTCCTAGGAGGTCAATTACAAATGAGGGTCAGTGAAACTAGTGCACGTCCCAGGTAGGCGGCAGAATGACGCGTAGGCCGTGGGCGCCCGCTCTTGCCCACTGCTCGGCTTCCTCTTTGATCTTCGAGACCAGCACCTGAACCAGGGGCTGGGCGCCCTCGAAGATGCATTCGTTGCGCTGCTTCCAGATCATTCGTGGTGTCAACAGAGCAATGGAGGCTAGGCCCTTACGGATCAGTGTTGGCGTGTTTTGCTTGGCCTGCAGCCACCAGTCCATGAGTGAATCTTCATGGCTTGGCCCTGCAGTGGTCATCCGTAGCCAGGATAGGATTTCATGCCAAGTCTGCCTGGCGAAGGGGCACTCCAAGAGGAGGTGGCGCATTGTCTCGGGAGCCTGGTCACAGAGTGGGCATCATGGCTGGTGCTGGAGACCGCGTCTAGCCAAGTGGTCGGCCGTCCAACACCGGTCTTGGTTGGCCAACCAGTGGAAAAACTTCACTCTTGGCGGCGCCCAATTCTTCCATATGAGCTTCCACGAGAAGCAAGTCATGGATCCCTGGTAGGTGGCAAGATAGCAGGAGCGAGCAGAGTATATACCGGAGGCCGTCCATCTCCAAACTAGCTGATCAGGGGTGTCTGAGAGCGTGATATGCTCGATCGCCAGCCAGACTTGAAGGTACTGGCCAATCTCGTGTATGCCCAGGGTCCCGTGAATGTCCCTGGCCCAGCTATGGCCTTGCAGTCCTTCAGCGACGGTCTGGATTTTGCGCCGGTGCTTGGGTATGCACTTGTAAAGTGCCGGGGCTATCTCACAAATGGACTGTCCATTTATCCAACGGTCTTCCCAGAAATATGCCGTTGTTCCGTTTCCGAGGGTCATCGTGGTGGACGCGAAGAAGAGCGCTCGCTCCTCGGCAGAGAATTGTAGGTCCAGGCCATTCCAGGCGCGCTCATGGTCAGTGCGCGAGAACCATAGCCATCGTAGCCGCAGAGCAAGGCTAGCGCGCTCCAGATCCTGGACTCCCAGGCCTCCGTGCGATATGGGGCGGCAAACGCGGCGCCAGTTGACATGGCAGTGGCCTCCGTTGGCGGCAGCGCGGCCAGCCCACAAGAAGCAGCACTCAATCTTCCAATTTGACGAAGCGTCTTCTTTGGCGGCGCGTAGGCGAGTAGTTGATGCACGGGGATGGCACTCAGCACGGACTTCACCAGTGCAAGTCGCCCAGGTTTGTTCATCAGGTTGGCCTTCCAAGCGGGGAGCCGGCCGGCAATCCAAAGTGCATATCTCTGTGCAAATGTTCTGTTGGAAAACGGACTATAGGTACTTCACATTTTTTAGTGACGTTTCATTACATTTTATATACTTATTGCATGGCTGTCTGTAAGAAAGTACCTTTTATTATTGTACATAGCATGTTTTCTGTCAGATGGCCTGCACTAAAATGTTACTATGTTGCAAATAAAACTTGGACTTTTGCTGCCAGGTCATGCTGTTCTAATTTACATTTGAATATTTGCAGAATCTAGATACAAGCTTTTACCGGCTTATGAAGGTGACAAGCAGCAGCTTCGATCATTTTACAGTGCATGTTGTGGCATGGCACAGGTGATATAAGCTAAACTTCCTGAAATGTTTCCCCTTGCTAATGAATTTTCTGTCTCAAGATCTGAGACAGGCTCT
This sequence comes from Triticum urartu, assembly GCF_003073215.2. Classification (NCBI taxonomy): domain Eukaryota; kingdom Viridiplantae; phylum Streptophyta; class Magnoliopsida; order Poales; family Poaceae; genus Triticum; species Triticum urartu. Next base: position 77,059,921 of record NC_053022.1, on the reverse strand, counting down.
AGTTATTCTTGCTATGTTCTGAACTAGTTTGGAAGATTAATCTTCAGTTTTCACAGTTTTCATTTGACCAACATCCTCTTATAGAATGTGTGTATACGAGTACATAGCTCAGTAACCAATAATTATGATGCAAATACATTTTTTTTGAACTAATGTTGAACTAAAGTTTGGTCTGTGTTGATGAGAATCAACAAAATTTGTTAACTTCAGTATAGAAAAAACAAATAATCTAATTATGCATAGATCCTCTTTTGTTAGGTTGCCAGCATGGTTCCTGCACGACCAGTGAATGCCCCCAGTCCAAATCCAATTCCAAATCCGTCTTCGGCGCCTTCAGCGGAATCGACTCCCAGTAAGGAGGATGTTGAGTTAGCGATGGCTATCAATGCCTCCATCCAATCAGCTATAGCAGAGGGAGTGCCCAATGTGCAGCCAATGACATCAACGAACAGCTCTCTCAACGGATGGGGCTCACCAGATTCTCCAGCGCCTTCAAAAACGAGTGGCCAAGCACAGGTTGATGCTCCAAGCAGCAGCAAATACAATGGATGGGATGTACCTGGAACAAGCTCTAACCAAAGTTCATCGAAACCTAACAAAAGTCAAAATAACAACCCTTCGATTGCGATTACACCTGAGGCACTTCCGGTTCCAACACCAACTGCACTTCCGGTTCCAACACCAACTGTACTTCCAACTCTTCCAACACCAACTGCGCCACCACTTGCTGAAGGAACCTTCTACGATGGCCCTATTGAGTATCCGTCCATAGATTTCACACCAGTTGATGTAACCATGCCACCCACGGAAGGTGGTGGTACGGCGCTAAACTCTGCAAAACCTGTAGAAAATGAAGCCGGTGCAAGCAGCAGCGGTAACACCCCCTCTGGTACTTGTGTGATTTGCTTGGATGCTCCTGTGGAAGGAGCCTGCATTCCATGTGGTCACATGGCTGGTTGCATGTCCTGCTTGAAGGATATCGAGTCGAAGAAATGGGGGTGCCCCATTTGTCGTGCCAAGATCAACCAGATTATCCGCCTGTATGCAGTTTGAACAGCTAAAACAATGAAGCAGCATGTCACAGCATTGATGGATGCTTCCCCCTATTAAGTTCTGATATGAGAAGTAATGTTATATTGCTGTTGCAGGTGTACTATTACAAATTACTCCACACCCTATTAAGTTCTATGTGATCTTGAAGCTACAACACTGAAGGCAACTTATGTATATAGTTTTAAGACTTTCTATTTTGTACCGAAGAGTGTGGGCGTATTTGTCATGATCAGAGAGATTCAGCTGAACTGCTTTTGCTTTCATGGTATCGAGTATTGCTTCTGCTAGGTTACGAAGCTAGTTATCCATACGGCCTTAGAGCACCTGCAAATGCTGGCTTCGAACGAAAATGCCAAATGGAGGCTGAGCTCCATGGAGGCCTTAATTTTGTAAATTTCAAATTCATACTTTTGTGTTTCATTCTTTTTTTTTGAAAAAAATATGCATATACCTGGAGACATAATGTACATATGTGTAAATTTTCATGATGAAATATTTTAAAATGAGAGCTACAAAAAGAAACACAAATATGTGGCTTTTCATCACATGTACTGTTCATTCTCTAAGTCCATGTTTTTTTTGTGCAACTCGCAATTCAAGGTGTTTGATCATGAAATTTTACACACATATACATTACATCCTTGTATACATGTATATTGTTTTTCAGATTTTTCTAAACTGAGAAGTTTGAATTTTGAATTTTTCAAAATTAAGGCCTCCATGGAGCTCGGTATCCAAAACACCCAACTCTGCTTTAACCCCCTTTTTTTGTTGTGCTCCCTCTATCTGAGTTTATAACGTGGGCACATGATTTTCAGTCTTTATTTTGACTAATAAATTATATGTAATATGTCGAAAAAGTATATGTTACAGACTTTACTCATTTAAAAAAAAATCTATGATATGTCATTAGTGTATAGAAACTAAGGAAGGATTAATGGGCTACTTGACTAATTAATGCTTGACTTGTTAATCTCATGTTTGTTAAGCTTAATGAGCAAAAGCTTGCTCGTTAGGCTCATGAGCATTCATTAACCACTATTGTACAAACATCTAATGAGGGGATGAGGGGGAGCGCTCGTTAACAAGTATTGCATGAATAAGGGGATACGAGATGGTACACGTTTGTTGTTGAAGCCTAGGCAACCAAAGACGAGAAGCATGGATGCCCATGGGCCTTGGTGGCCGAAGTCCTAATCGTCCCGTCACCAGTTCTTCTTTCCTCATTTTGCTTTGGATGCGAGATTACAATCTATGTAACTAGAGTGTGGCTCTGCTTTTTAACGAAAGGAAATAGTCACAACAAGAAGAGGTGTGCTAATTGATGTCTCCTATGGGTGGACAGTGTCGACATGGGCTAAATAGGCTAGACTAACATGAAACTACTCGCACTCGAACATATCAGCGTGTGTCCCAAGCGTCGAGCACGCTATGTAAGGCATGTCGGAAGAGGAAGCCTCGTCGAAATCGTTATATGTAAAACACGATGTCGAGGTTTCTTGAAGGTTGAGAACACACATGCATGGGAGGGATCCTTTTGGGAGCGTGGCGGCTATGGGCTGCCCTCGGTTGGCCTAACTATCCCTATAGCCTTAAGGTTGTCGAATACGACGAACAACAAAAAACGGGGAGCAAACAGAAATGGTATCGGATTGATTTATTCAATTGTGTCTTGTATCAACTGTCTATCATCTCTCATCTACATATGAGGCGACTGGATTTTTAGTACAAGAAAAACTCTCAAAATCCTATCCTAAATATCAAACCTATCTCAGTGTGGACAAGTGAGCTTAGAACCTCCGGGCACCTCAAAGGCATCACTTGGAACCTCTAGGGTACTCTGAGAATGTTGTTGCAAGTTTTTGATCATCCCAGAGGCTCAAGGTTGTTTGGAACCTTCAGGCTATTTTTTCATGTACACTTTTACAACTTCTTGCAAATTCCAGAGGTAGCCCGGAACCTCTAGGACCAATCTTTTATACAAGTCAATATTTTTCATGTAGAGGTTGCATATGCTTTTGGGTTAAGATGATTCAAAGAGGACATATGCTCACCTGGACTAGGCGCGTAACTTTCATGTTGAGTACTTTTTTTATTTGACATCATCTTAAGGACGATTTCATGCAAGTAGAATTGGTCATCAACACATGCCCCTCTCCCATGTTATTCCAGAACGCTTGCCGCAAAAAAACTGATTAATGCAAGGGGAACTTGGGGCTAGGCCTTGGCTCCTGCACCTTCGCATGATGTGAAACTTCCTGAACTATTTTCCTATTATTTTTCGTCAGAATTTTTATAGGTATTTTTCTCAAACTGAGAAAAAAACAGGAACTAGCACTTGTCACTTGATTAATATGTTAGCCCCTCCGCAAAAAAAAATGTTAGCCCAATGAAAGTTGATACAAAGTATTGCCAAAGTGTATGTAATTGCTAGAAATATAGCATGAATCATACGACAATTATAGATACCTTTAAGACGTATCAAGGAACAACCGCCCCACTGTAATGCCCATGATGTGGTCCTAGTCTCAACAAATACTTTGCAATCCTCGCTAAGGCTAGAAGCGCATATTGGTCGCCCCAACATATGATTTCATAGCATACACGCACTGTCATATGCTGGTGAAAAAAGGTGGAATATCTGTTGGGGAACGTAGCAGAATTTTAAATTTTTTTATGCATCACCAAGATCAATCTATGGAGTAATCTAGCAACGAGGGGAAGGAGAGTGTATCTACATACCCTTGTAGATCGCTAAACGGAAGCGTTCAAGTGAACGGGGTTGATGGAGTCGTACTCGTCGTGATCCAAATCACCGATGATCCTAGTGCCGAACGGACGACACCTCCGCGTTCAACACACGTACAGCCCGGTGACGTCTCCTACGCCTTGATCCAGCAAGGGGAGAAGGAGAGGTTGGGGAAGACTCCATCCAGCAGTAGCACGATGGCGTGGTGGTGGTGGAGGAGCGCGGGACTCCAGCAGGGCTTCGCCAAGCACTACGAGAGATGAGGAGGAAGAGGGGTAGGGCTGCGCCAACAGGGGAAGGACTTCATGTGTTGGGCTGCCCCTTTGCCTCCACTATATATAGGAGAGAGGGAGGGCTGCGCCCCCACCTAGGGTTTCCACTCTAGGGGTGGCGGCAGCCCCAATCCCCATCTGGGGTGGCGGCCAAGTGGGGGGGGAGAGGGAGGCGCACCAAGCATGGGCCTTAGGGCCCATCTGCCCTTAGGGTTTGCCCCATCTTCTCCCTAGGCGCATGGGCCTTGGTGGGGAGGTGCCCCAGCCCACCTAGGGGCTGGTCCCTTCTCACACTTGGCCCATGTATGCCTTCGGGGCCCGTGGCCCCTCCTGGTGGACCCCCGGACCCCTCCAGTGGTCTCGATACACTACCGGTGATGCCCGGAACACTTCCGGTGGCCAAAACCATACTTCCTATATATCAATCTTTATCTCCGGACCATTCCGGAACTCACCCCCGGACCCCTCCAGTGGTCTCGATACACTACCGGTGATGCCCGGAACACTTCCGGTGGCCAAAACCATACTTCCTATATATCAATCTTTATCTCCGGACCATTCCGGAACTCCTCATGACGTCCGGAATCTCATCCGGGACTCCGAACAACATTCGGTAACCGCGTACATACTTTCCCTATAACCCTAGCGTCATCGAACCTTAAGTGTGTAGACCCTACGGGCTCGGGAGTCATGCAGACATGGCCGAGACAACTCTCTGGTCAATAACCAACAGCGGGATCTGGATACCCATGTTGGCTCCCACATGCTCCATGATGATCTCATCGGATGAACCACGATGTCAAGGATTCAATCAACCCCGTATACAATTCTCTTTGTCTATCAGTACGATACTTGCCCGAGATTCGATCATCGGTATCCCGATACCTTGTTCAATCTCGTTACCGGCAAGTCTCTTTACTCGTTCCGCAACACATCATGCCGTGATCAACTCCTTGGTCACATTGTGCACATTATGATGATGTCCTACCGAGTGGGCCCAGAGATACCTCTCCGTTTACACGGAGTGACAAATCCAGTCTCGATTCGTGCCAACCCAACAGACACTTTCGGAGATACCCTGTAGTGTACCTTTATAGCCACCCAGTTATGTTGTGACATTTGGCACACCCAAAGCACTCCTACGGTATCCGGGAGTTGCACAATCTCATGGTCTAAGGAAATGATACTTGACATTAGAAAAGCTTTAGCAAACGAACTACACGATCTTGTGCTAGGCTTAGGATTGGGTCTTGTCCATCACATCATTCTCCTAATGATGTGATCCCGTTATCAACGACATCCAATGTCCATGGTCAGGAAACTGTAACCATCTATTGATCAACGAGCTAGTCAACTAGAGGCTTACTAGGGACATGGTGTTGTCTATGTATCCACACATGTATCTGAGTTTCCTGTCAATACAATTCTAGCATGGATAATAAACGATTATCATGAACAATGAAATATAATAATAATAACTAATTTTTATTTCCTCTAGGGCATATTTCCAATAGTCTCCCACTTGCACTAGAGTCAATAATCTAGTTCACATCGCCATGTGATTAACACTCACAGGTCACATCGCCATGTGACCAACATCCAAGAGTCTACTAGACTAATGATCTAGTTCACATCCATATGTGATAAACTCAAGAGTTCTGGGTTTGATCATGTTTTGCTTGTGAGAGAGGTTTGTAGTCAACGGGTCTGCCATATTCAGATCCCTAATGTATTGTTTGCAAATCTCTATGTTCATATCGTAGATGCTGCTACCACGTTACTTGGAGCTATTTCCAAATAATGTTGCTCCATTATACGTATCCGGTATCTCTACTCAGAGCTATCCGGATAGGTTAGTGTAAGCTTTGCATCGACGTAACTCTTTACGTCGAACTCTTTATCACCTCCATAACCGAGAAACATTCCTTACTCTCTAAGGACAATTTTGACGCTATCTGGTGATCCAAGTCCTAGATCACCTTTGTACCCTTGCCAGACATGTGGCAAGGCACACATCAGGTGCCGGTACTCAGCATGGCATACCGTATAGGCCTATGACAAAAGCATAGGGGACGACCTTCGTCCTTCCTCTTTCTTCTGCCGTGGTCAAGCTTTGAGTCTTACTCACTTCACACCTTACAACTCAGGTAGAACCCCCTTCTTTGAACTGATCCATATTTTGAACTCCTTCAAACATGTCAAGGTGTGTCTTTTGAAAGTATCATTAAGGCGTGATCTATCTCTATAGATCTTGATGCCCAATGTAAGCAGCTTAATCCAGGTCTTCCATTGAAAAATCACTCTTCAAACAACCGTTATGCTTTCCAGAAATTCTACATTTCTGATCAACAATATGTCATCCACATATACTTATCAGAAATGTTCGTAGTGCTCCACTCACTTCTTATAAATTACAAGTTTCTCTAGCAACATTGTGTATAAACCTAAAGCTTTGATCACTCATTATCAAAGCATATATTCACTCCGAGATGCTTGACTCTAGTCCATAGAAGGATTGCTGGAGCAGCATACCTTTTAGCATCCTTAGGATCGACAAAACCTTTTGTATCACACACAACTTTTCTTACGAAAACTGGTAGAAAAACTTGTTTTGACATCCATCCTGTAAGATTTCATAAATACAGCTAAGTAACATGATTCCGACGGACTTAATATGAGAAATTCTTCATTCTAGTCAACTCCTTGAACAGCCTTACATTATCGCCCACGTCCGAGATCCATTTATCTCAATGGCTTGCCACGGGCAAGTCTCACCAAAGTCCATACTTTGTTCTTATCATGGATCATCTATCTCGATTTCATATGGCTTCTAACCATTTGTCGGAATCCGGGCCCACCATCGCTTCTCCATAGATCGTTGTAGGTTCATTGTTGTCTAACAACATGATATCTAAGATAGGATTACCGTACACTTGAGTAGTACATATCCTTGTCACCTACGAGGTTCGGTAGCAACTTGATCCGAAGCTTCATGATCACTATCATTAAACTTCCTATCAACAGACGTAGGCCACAGAAAACATCCTATGTTGCATCACTCTCTTGGTAAAACGGTTCGACAACCTCATCAAGTCTATCTTCCTCCCACTCAATTCTTTCGAGGAGAAACTCCTTTCTCGAAAAAGGACCGTTGATTCAGCGACAAACAATTTTGCCCTTTCTGATCTGAGATAGAAGGTATACCCAACTGTTTTGGGTATCCTATGAAGATGTATTTGTCCGCTTTGGGTTCGAGCTTCTTCGGCTGAGCCCTATAAGCATCGCATCCCCAAACATTTTAAGAAACGACAACTTTGGTTTCTCAAACCAATGTTCATACGTCGTCTCAACGGACTTAGATGGTGCCCTATCTAAAGTGATTGCAGCTGTCTTAACGCATACTAAATGAAAACGGTAGATTCGGTAAGAGACATCATAGATCGCACCATATCTCATAGGGTTTATACGACGTCCTGACACGCCATTACAACTGTGGGTGTTCCAGGTGGCTTCAACTGTGAAACAATTCCACAATGTCTTAAGTGATTTGCCAAACTCATAACTCAGAATTCATCTCTATGATCAGATCGTAGACACATATTGTTATGATGATTCTTAACTTCACTCTGAATTCTTGAACTTTCAATTTCAGACTTGTGCTTCAAGTAAATATACCTAATATCTACTCAAATTCATCAGTGTGAGATGAGAAAATAGCCGATATCCACCACACGCTTCAATTCTCATTGGACACACACGAACCAGCATGTATTATTTCCAACAAGTTGCCCGTTTCATTTGTACTGAAAACGGGGGTCTTAGTCATCTGCACATGAGGCATGGCTCGCATGTCAAGCGATTCAAAATCAAGTGACTCCAAACATCCATCGTATATGGAGTTTCTTCATGCATCTTTATACCGATATGACTACGTGGCAGTGCCACAAGAGGTGGTACTATCATTATACTCTTACATCTTTTGGCATGAACATGTGTATCACACGACGAGATTCAATGAACCATTCATAGGTGCAAGACCATTGAAGGTATTCATGGTACTATCATTATTAACTCTACATCTTTTGGCGTGAACATGTGTATCACCACGACCGAGATTCAATGAACCATTCACATAGGGTGCATGACCATGAAAGGTATCATTCATGTAAACAGAATAACCATTATTCTCTAACTTAAATGAATGACCGTATTGCAATGAACATGATCTAATCATATTCATGCTCAACGTAGACACCTGATAACATTTCTCTAGGTTCAATACTAATCCCAAAGGCAGATGGAGTGTGCGATGGTGATCTCATCAACTTTGGAAACACTTCCAACACACATCATCACCTCGCCCTCAGCCAGTCTCCGTTTAGTCCGTAGCTTTTGCTTCAAGTCACCAATAATAGTAACTGAACCGGTATCCAATACCCAGGTGCTACCAGGAGTACTAGTGAGGTACACATTAATGACACGTATAAATTTTGTTGAAGTTGCCAGCCTTCTTCTCTACCATGCATTTGGGGTAATTCCGCTACCAGTGACTGTTCCCTTTACAATAGAAGCACTTAGTCTCGGGTTTGGGTTCAACCTTGGGTTCCTTCACTGGAGCGGCAACTGGTTTGCCATCCATGAAGTTTCCCTTCTAGCCCTTACCCTTCTTGAAACCAGTGGTCTTGTTAAACCATCAACACTTGATGCTCCTTCTTGATTTCTACCTTTTGCGGTCTTAAGCACCGCGAATAGCTCCGGGATGAACTCCATCCCTTGCATGTCATAGTTCATCATGAAGATCTAGTAGCTTAGTGATAGTGGCTAGAGAACTCTATCAATCACTATCTTATCTGCAAGTTTAACTCCCACTTGATTTAAGTGATTGTAGCACCCAGACATTCTAAGCACATGCTCACTAGCTGAGCTATTCTCCTCCATCTTGTTGGCAAAAGAACTTTTCAGAGGTCTCACACCTCTCAACATGGGCATGAGCCTGAAATTCCAATTTCAGCTCTTGGAACATCTCATATGTCTCATGCCGTTCAAAACGTCATTGGAATCCCGATTCTAGGCCGTAAAGTATGGTGCACTAAACTATCAAGTAATCATCAGGACGTGTCTGTTAGGTGTTCATAACATCCACAGACGACGTTGTAGGGGTTTGCACATCAAGTGGTGCATCAAAGACGTAAGCCTTCTGTGTAGCAGTGAGGACACTCCTCGGACTATGGACCTAGTCTGCATCATTGCTTACAATATCTTTCAACTTAATCTTTCTCTAGGAACGTATTGAAACAGGGAGCTACAACGTGAGCTATTTATCTACAACATATTTGCGAAGACAATTTAGACTATGTTCATGATAATTGAGTTCATCTAATCAAATTATTTAATGAACTCCCACTCAGATAGACATCCCTCTAGTCATCTAAGTGAAACATGATCTGAATCGACTAGGCCATGTCCGATCATCACGTGAGACGGACTAGTCAACATCGGTGAACATCTTCATGTTGATCATATCTTCTATACGACTCATGCTCGACCTTTCGGTCTTCCGTGTTCTGAGGCCATGTCTATACATGCTAGGCTCGTCAAGTCAACCTAAGTGTATTGCGTGTGTAAATCTGGCTTACACCCGTTGTATTCGAACGTTAGAATCTATCACACCCGATCATCACGTGGTGCTTCGAAACAACGAACCTTCGCAACGGTGCACAGTTAGGGGGAACACTTTTCTTGAAATTTTAGTGAGGGATCATCTTATTTAAGCTACCGTCGTTCTAAGCAAATAAGATGTAAAACATGATAAACATCACATGCAATCAAATAGTGACATGATATGGCCAATATCATTTTGCTCCTTTTGATCTCCATCTTCGGGGCTCCATGATCATCGTTGTCACTGGCATGACACCATGATCTCCATCATCATGATCTCCATCATCGTGTCTTCTTGAAGTTGTCTCATCATCTATTACTTCTACTACTATGGCTAACGCTTTAGCAATAAAGTAAAGTAATTACATGACGTTTAAGTTGACACGCAGGTCATAAATAAATTAAGACAACTCCTATGGCTCCTGCCGGTTGTCATACTCATCGACATGCAAGTCGTGATTCCTATTACAAGAACATGATCAATCTCATACATCACATATATCATTCATCACATCCTTTTGGCCATATCACATCACAAGGAATATGCTGCAAAAACAAGTTAGACGTCCTCTAATTGTTGTTGCAAGTTTTTACATGGCTGCTATAGGTTTCTAGCAAGAACGTTTCTTACCTACGCGAAAACCACAACGTGATATGCCAATTTCTATTTACGCTTCATAAGGACCCTTTTCATCGAATCCGATCCGACTAAAGTGGGAGAGACAGACACCCGCTAGCCACCTTATGCAACTAGTGCATGTCAGTCGGTGGAACCAGTCTCACGTAAGAGTACGTGTAAGGTCGGTCCGGGCCACTTCATCCCACGATGCCGCCGAATCAAGATAAGACTAGTAACGACAAGCAAATTGACAAAATCGACGCCCACAACAATTTGTGTTCTACTCGTGCATAGAAACTACGCATAGACCTGGCTCATGATGCCACTGTTCGGGATCGTAGCAGAAATTTAAAATTTTCTACGCATCACCAAGATCAATCTATGGAGTAATCTAGCAACGAGGGGAAGGAGAGTGCATCTACATACCCTTGTAGATCGCTAAGCGGAAGCGTTGCAAGAACGCGGATGAAGGAGTCGTACTCGCAGCGATTTAGATCGCGGTTGATTCCGATCTAGCGTCGAACGGACGGCGCCTCCGCATTCAACACACGTACAGCCCGGGAACGTTTCCTCCTTCTTGATCCAGCAAGGGGAGAGGAGAAGTTGAGGGAGAACTCCAGCAGCACGACGGCATGGTGGCAATGGAGCTCGTGGTTCTCCAGCAGGGCTTCGCCAAGCACTATGGAGGAGGAGGAGGTGTAGGAGGAGGGAGGGCTGCGCCAGGGAAGAGGTCACGGCTGCCCTCCCACCCCTCCACTATATATAGGGGCAAGGGGAGAGGGGGAGGCGCCCTAGGGTTTCCCCTAGGGGGCGGCGGCTAGGCAGATTGGATCTCCCTAGGGAAAATCCTAGGGAGACTTGCCCCCCAAGCCAAGCAGGTGGAGGCGCCCCAACCCCCAAGTAACGTGGGAAAGGGTGTGGGGGGCGCACCACCCCTTAGTGGGCTGGTTTGACCCTTCCCCTTTGGCCCATGAGGCCCTCCCACACTTGCCGGGGCTCCCGAAACACCTTTCGGTCATGCTGGCCATAGCCTGATACCCCCGGAACACTTCCGGACTCCAATACCTTTCGTCCAATATACCGATCTTCACCTCTGGACCATTCCGGAGCTCCTCGTCATGTCCAGGATCTCATCCGGGACTCCGAACAACCTTCGGTAACCACATACTATTTCCCATAACAACTCTAGCGTCACCGAACCTTAAGTGTGTAGACCCTACGGGTTCGGGAACCATGCAGACATGACCGAGACAACTCTCCGGCCAATAACCAACAGCGGGATCTGGATACCCATGTTGGCTCCCACATGTTCCATGATGATCTCATCGGATGAACCACGATGTCGAGGATTCAATCAATCCCGTATACAATTCCCTTTGTCCAGCGGTATTGTACTTGCCCGAGATTCGATCGTGGGTATCCCGATACCTTGTTCAATCTCGTTACCGGCAAGTCTCTTTACTCGTTCCGTAACACATCATCCCATGATCAACTCCTTGGTCACATTGTGCACATTATGATTATGACCTACCGAGTGGGCCCAGAGATACCTCTCCGTTTACACGGAGTGACAAATCCCAGTCTCGATTCGTGCCAACCCAACAGACACTTTCGGAGATACCTGTAGTGAACCTTTATAGCCACCCAGTTATGTTGTGACGTTTGGCACACCCAAAGGACTCCTACGGTATCCGGGAGTTGCACAATCTCATGGTCTAAGGAAATGATACTTGACATTAGAAAAGCTTTAGCATACGAACTACACGATCTTTGTGCTAGGCTTAGGGTTGGGTCTTGTCCATCACATCATTCTCCTAATGATGTGATCCCGTTATCAACGACATCCAATGTCCATGGTCAGGAAACCGTAACCATCTATTGATCAACGAGCTAGTCAACTAGAGGCTTACTAGGGAGATGGTGTTGTCTATGTATCCACACATGTATCTGAGTTTCCTATCAATAAAATTCTAGCATGGATAATAAACGATTATCATGAACAAGGAAATATAATAATAACCAATTTATTATTGCCTCTAGGGCATATTTCCAACAAAAACAACCCTGCAATCAAATACAAGAAATATCTTATGTCCCCAACACACCCAATACAATGGCAAATTGTATAGGTGCACTAGTTCGGCGAGTATATGGTGATATAAGTTTAGTATATGGATAGTAGATATAGGTTTTCAATCTAAAAATAAAAAAAGCAAGGTACCAAGTGATAAAACGGAGCACAAACGGTATTGCAATGCTTGAAAACAAGGCCTAGGGTCCATACTTTCACTAGTGCAATCTCTGAACAGTCCTAACATAATTGAATCATATAACAGTCCCTCAATGTGTGACAACGAATCACTCCAAAGTTCTTATCTTGCAGAGAACATAAGATGAAATTGTTTGTAGGGTATCCTTTCCGATCAATCTGTTGAGTTATTCCTATAAGTGTCACAAACAGCCCTAGAGTTCATACTAAAATGACACCATATGATACACATCAACCAACTCTAATGTCACCTAGATACTCCAATGTCACCACAAGTACCCGTGAGTTGATTATTTGATATGCATCAAACAACTTCAGATTCATAATATTCAATCCAACACAAAGAACTTCAAAGAGTGCCCCAAGATTTCTACCAGAGAAAGTAGGACGAAAATGTGCATCAACCCCTATGCATAGATTACCCCAATGTCACCCCGGGAATCTGCGAGTTGAGTGCCAAAACATGCATCAAGTGAATCAATATAATACCCCATTGTCACCATGGGTATTCATATGCAAGACATACATCAAGTGTTCTCAAATCCAAAATATTCAATCCGATAGTAGTGAAACCTCAAAGGTAAAAACTCAATTCATCACCACAAGATAGAGAGGGAGAAACACCATATGATCCAAATATATTTAAAAAGCTCGCGGTACATCAAGATCGTACCAAATCAAGAACACGAGAGAGAGAGAGATCAAACACATAGCTACTTGTACATACCCCTAGCCCCGAGGGTGAACTACTCCCTCCTCGTGATGGTGGCCGCCGGGATGATGAAGATTACCTCCGTTGATGATTTCCCCCTCCGACAGGATGCTAGAACGGAGCTACAGATGAGATCTCTTTGGTACATAGGCTTGCGGCGACGGAGTCGAAGTTCTAGGATTATTTCTGGGGGTTTCTCTATTTATAGGATTGGTGTCAGTCTCACGTCAAGATGGGCTAAGATGGGCCCACGAGGCACCATGGCACCACCACCCCCTAGGCATGCCCAAGTGCCTCGTGGGCACCTCGTGGCTCTTCTGATCCTCCCACGAAGCTTCGGGGGTCTCTTTTGTTCCAAAAAAATTATCAAAAAGTTTCAGCCCATTTCGACAACTTTTATTTCTACACAAAAAACAACAACACTGTAGTTCTGCTGAAAACAACGTCAGTCCGGGTTAGTTCCATTCAAATCATACCAAAACCATATAAAATTCTTGTAAACATGGCATGAATACTTCACAAATTATAGATACGATGGAGACGTATCACGGTTGTTGTCGCGGAATTGTCACGGCAGATGTCCTAGTGTGAGGACTTAGTCGTGAGGCCAACGCATCTATGCGGTAGCTTGAAGGGGTTGGTCAGAATCGAGAGAAGCGGGCGGATCAACACACAAGATAAGGATTTAGACAGCTTCGGGCCCCGGGAAACATCATCCGGTAATAGCCCTGCATGTTGTTTGTGGCTAGGTCCCATTATGCTCATGAGGGAGTCGCCGCATAAGCCGGCTCCCCTTTAGTTGTGTCTAGCCTTAGCCATTATTTTCACTCTCCCTCTTGGGGTGCCCTACCCCTCCTTATATACGTTGAAGGGGCGGGTTACATGACCAGTCCTATTAGGATTAGGGTTAATCTATTACAAGTGGAGTCCTAGTTTTGCTTCCTTTGTAGGAGAATATTCCCTATGCCTTTCCTCTTAATCCGGCCCATCATAACATGAGCCGGCCTTCTGGGCCTTGGGCCTTGTCATCCATCTAAAACACCCGCTGGGTCACCAATGAGTCTTCAGGCTCGTGAGTTGTCATACTAGTGAACCGCCAGACATGTGAGTCGCCAATCCTTCGGCGGGTTACCAAAGAAACGCCAAGCCCCAGCTGGGTCATATATCCGGCCGGGTCATACCGCGGGGTATATCCCTGACATTAGCCCCAGTTTAATTTGGATTTATCCATGTCAAACTGATACTGCAAAATAACTCAAGAACAAATTTGACAGGTTGTGCTCCGGGTTAAATATTCTTGTAAGCCGGCACCTGATCATCCTTAACTCCTTGTCATTTCCTTCTTCTAGAAAATCCGGTTCAATAGGCCATCTTCATAATCAATTTGCTGACGTTGGTTTCTCACAGAGAAATAATGTGAAGAATAATTCATTTGACTCATCTCCCAATGATGAACAAAAAATATTGGTCTTTGAAATACTCATCTGATCTTCAGCCGGCTTGTAGAACTTGCCGGTTTATCATTGCCAAAATATCCAGTTTGTAAATATTGATATCACCGAGTCATAATTGTTGCCGACGCCGGGTCATAGTTATTGGTGACGCCGGGTCAATCTGGTTTACTCAAAACTGAGAATTTGAAGATTTTTCTCCCTTATATCCATATTACCTGTAGCCCTCAAGTCTTGAGCAGAAACAAAGTGATGACTTAAGACTTGCTTTAATATAAGTACTGCCACTTTGAAGAAATCCATGTTTTTCATCTTAGTCACTAGTAAAGAATGAATACTCCATATATATAGCCCCCAAGAGCCGGGTTGTCATGCTTGCAGCAACCTGGGACTTGTAATTGCCTTATACTCATCAAAACTTCAACCATTGTAGCCCCCAAGGCCCGGGTCATTATACAATAATGAGCAGGGACTTTATAAATATGATCATGTAGACTTGAACAACAACGTGTAGCCCCCAAGGGCCGGCTCAGTAAGATAATATTGAGCTGGGACTTTATATATATATATATATATATATATATATATATATATATATATCTTTGAAAAGAACATCATATGATGTTTTTTTAATATGAACGACAGTAGGAGAGGCTCCCACTGACTTTGTATTACTCACAAAGAACCAGTTACAACATTTGTTACATGTGGGTTTTTTGTGGCCCTCGGCCATGTATCTTAGGATGCTACTTTAACAAAATTACAAGTCTTGTATGTAAGTGTTTAGGAAAGAACGCAGTTCCTCCCTACAATTGTGAACCAAGAAGGCCAAAAGCTCTTTGAATCTAGCCAACCATGAACCAAAAGAGTGTGGAATCCCTCTGAAGTGTACATTATTTCTCTCTTTCTACAGGCTCCATGCAGCCATTAAGAAGATGTCCATGAACAGTTGTCGCCGCCAATGCTCCTTGCCAGCATGCAGCAAAGTGAGCCTATTCCCAAGGCTTGGCCAAAGCATGCCAACCTTGTCCCAACATTGTTGGCTAAACGGGCAGGTGAAGAAGAGGTGCTCAACTATTTCCTCGGGAGGGTGCTGGCAGAGCATGCATGTGTAAGTGTTACCCGCCACGACAAAGTGTATGTGTTTCAGCATGTTCCTAGTGTTTAGGCGATCAACCAACAGCAGCCAACCAAAAATTTTGAATTTAATCGGACTCTTAGCCTTCCATAGCCAGCCAAAGGCATCATCAGCAACCGTTTCTCTGAAGCAGTGATCATAGTATGTCTTGGAGGAAAATGCCCCACCAAGGTTGCACTCCCGGATATCGTTGCATTCCCTGTCAAGAAGCACATGCATCGATCCTTGTTGGATTTCTCTAACCTCCTCTCTAGTTTGTGTCGATAGCGGCAGGTAGAAGATCAAGCTCGGGTCCGCAGCTGTTAGAACATTGACAGCAGGCTCATCTTCGTTCAAGCAGAAAGAGAAAGCTCTGGGGAAGATCTCCATTAGGGGGGGCATCACGGTCATCGAACCAGGCATCTTTCTAGAACGGGGAGGAGGATTCGTTGCCCAAAGTGACTCTGGTGATCACACGGAACACATCACTGAGCTGCATTACGTTGCGCCACCAGAAAGAGCCAACTGGTTCCATTGCATGCGGTATTCTCCCCGTGTAATAGGTATCCCAGATCATAGTCACCTAGGGGACGTCTTGGTGGTTATAAAACTTAAACAGATGCTTTAGAAGGAGGGCCACATTCTGGGTTATGATATCGATGATCCCAATCCCACCTTTGCATTTGGGCCTACAAACCAACTCCCAGGCTGCTAGGGAGTTATTCTTGACACCATCTTCAGAGTTCTTCGCCCAAAGACAGTATCTGTGCAGCTTATCAAGGTGCTCGATCACTTTTGGGTAAAGCTTAATCGTACACATGGCATAAATTAGCATCGATGTTACTGCTGAATTGACTAAAGTGAGTTTTGCCCCGGATGACATCAAAGACAGTGCCATGGACATCTTTCTTTCCACTCCATGCGCAAGTGGCATGAGCTCTAGCGGTGTCGGCCTGGTCGTGGCCATGGGGAGGACGAGATATGTGAACGGCATTGAGCCAACCGAGTAGCCAAAGACATGCGCCAATTCCAGTGCGCGCTGCAGATCAAGGTTAATGGGAATGAGGGTGGATTTGTGGAAGTTGATCTTCAGACAAACCGATGTTGCATAGCCCTCTAGGATTGTTTTCATGCGGGCAGCTTGATCAGGGCAGGCTGGCATCACCAGAATGGTGTTGCCCGCGTATTGCACCACCGGATAGTCACCGTCACGATTGCATGGGATGGGCAGTTCAATCAACCTACGAGCAAACGCGTATTGACCGCGGCTTGGATAAGATCAGCAGCGAGGACAAAAATCAGTGGAGAGAGGGGGTCGCCTTGTCGCACCCCACATTTGCACTAAAACTTTCTGCCAGGGACCCCATTAAGGAGGACAGAGGACACACCAGAGCCAAAGATTGTTTCCATCCAACCCAGCCACTTGTCATCAAACCCCATGTGTCTCATGATCTCCATCATTGGGACAAGCTCTATGGTGTCAAAGGCTTTGGCGAAGTCGAGTTTGAACAGTATAATCTCACGTGACGACCTTTGACATTGGTGAATGTATTCAAATGACCATGCAAGACAGTCCTAGATGGTTCTTCCCTTAATGAAGCAGTACTGGTTCCTATGGATGATCTTCAAGATAACTTTCTGCAAGCGATTGGCCAAGATTTTTGTGACAATTTTCAGACAACGGTTCATCAGGGTTATTGGCCTGTAATCGTTGGCAGTTTTAGGAGATGAGGTCTTTGGTATCAGGGTAATATATCCCTTGCTAATGCTGGTGATATCAAGGTTGCCCTCATGGAAATCCTGACACATCCTGTAAAAATCCTCTTTAATAATCTGCCAGCAACTCTTAAGAAAGCAACCGTTAAAACCATCAGGGCCCGGTCGACCGGCATTTCTTTTATCACTGCATCAATCTCCTCCTTAGAAAAGGGTACTGACAATTCATCTAAACCAGGAATCCGTCTAATGATCCGGGAGAGGTTGAAGCGCATGGTAGTAGGTTTGGAAGAGCCCAAACATTCCTTATATGTTTTGTACAAAACCCCTTCTTTGCCGATGTGATCACTCACTACCACGTCCCCGTCCCGTAAGTTAGCAATCGAGTTTTGCCTAAACCTCTCAGTCGCGAGGGATTGAAAAAGTTTAGTATTTTCATCTGCGAATCTCAAATATCTAATAGTGCATCGTTTCCTCCAATAGTCATTCTCATATTTCAACAGCATATTCAGATGCAATTTCAAGATACGCCTGAAATTTTTTTCTTGTATAAAGAGTGCCCGTTTATCCTCAAGATTATCCAACTGAGTGAGAGCTTCGTTACTATTTTGAATCATGATTTTCAGTTTGGAGATACCACGGCTCCAACGTTTAAGCTCATATCGCAGATTTTTCATCTTTTTGGAGATAAGTGCCGCGGAGTTGGGAGCATGACATGGCTTGGACCAGGAGCGTGCGACCACGTCAGAGAAGCCCTCATGATTGACCCAGTAGTTTTCAAACCGGAAGAGCTTGGACTTGGGGATTTTAGAGTCAATGGCCACAACACATGGGATGTGATCAGAAACTGGTTTGCCAAGAGGTAAGACCATCATGTTTGGGAAGGCAGTGGTCCAATTAGACAACGAGAAGAACCAATCGAGCCGTTCAAGCAAGGGATCATCATGCATGTTACTCCAAGTATATGATCGGCCCTTGACAGGGAGTTCCATTAGGGATTGTGCATGGATGAATTCATTGAACAGGAGCATATCGGTAGCATCTCCGCCAGGTTTGTTTCTATTAGCCGTGGAACGAATGAAGTTGAAGTCCCCCAATATCAACCAATTTTCACGGCTGTGTATATTGAGATCAAACAGCCAAGAACTAAAATCCACCCGACGCTGTCCAGGACAAGGGCCATAAACATTGACTAAATTCCAGGCCTCATTAGGTTGCGTGGAAACAAAAGAAACACCCACCGCAAAGGAGTCAATAAACCACGGCGTGCCCACAAACAGAGAGTTGTTCCAAATTGTGATAATACCACCCGAAGCACCCATGGAAGGTGCAAACGCAAACTTATCAAAGCGCTTAGGACAGAAAGTTTTAATAAAAGCTAAATCAAACAATTCACGTTTAGTTTCCTAGATACATAGGACCGAACAACCGCTAGCATCAATTGCGTTTCTAAGAGCCAAAAGTTTGCTTTCAGAGTTTATGCCTCTGACATTCCATGATAACACGTTCCAGGATTTATTCATGACGGCCGAGAGGATCAGTCTTCAGTAGTAGAAGTCATCTGCTAGCCATCCAGCAGCTTCTCTGCAGATAAATCATCAAGATCAATCCTGCAGCGGCCACACCCACCTGTTGAATTTCCTCGATAGAGGTAGGAGGCAGGCAGGAAGCAGAGGCCACCTGTGTAGGAGCAGCCGCCATGGAAATGGCCTTAACAGAAGGCAGCACATGAGCTCTCACCCTCGATCTTGTCTGCTTGATGTCATTGGCCTGGTTGACCTTGAAGCCATCGTACTTGTTTGACCTGGTGCTCCTTCTAACCGCAATGGTGTCAAGGGGCACATTAGCATTACGCGAACTGGTGACCGCAAAGAGAGACGAAGAAGCAAGCATCTGGACAACAATCCCATGAATAGGTAGAGCAGCAGGAACTGACTGAGATTCGACAGGTTCAGAAATAAAATGTGCCGTGATGGCCTTAATTCCAGGGGATCGGTCAGCCAAGATCCATTCCTCATCAACAACATTAGCTATGCCAGGTTCGTCCTCTTGTAGCAAGTTGCGAGGAATAATGCTGGCTCCCATCTGGAAGTGAGCACCAAAAAACATAGACATGAGGTCTGGCTCGGGCACCATACTGGACAGCCACACAGCTCGGACAGAGTTCAGGTGCTGCTGAATGACCCTGAAGGGGTTAAGTGGGAGCATGACAGTCTCCTGCTGCACATAAGTAAGGGACCGAGTGTACATGTGTTTGAGCATTTCTCCCATCCAAAGCAGAAATTCCTGGTCAAGAGCAACCATGAGATTAACTGAATCACCACCAACTCTGAGAAATGTTGAACGTGCCATAGGATTCCCAAGAACAAAACCATCTGCCAAAGCTTCAACCGCCTCAATTTCCTCATCATACGCCCAGACATCAGACAAATTATCGTGGATGTTATGCCCAGGATCAACTCCATCCATCAGAGACGGCCCATCATACTGAAGAAAGGTTCTGAAGCTGAAACCTGAATAAGGTGGAGGAATAACTGGCCAGGCACGCCACCCATTTTCCTGAAGCTCTTCCTGTGCATGTGCAGGGGCATTCCAAGCAGCTTCATTCGGCGCCTCCTGTGCAGCCATCTCATCGAGCCTGGCCTGCTGCATAACAGTGTAGAACGGGAGCTGATACGGGTGCGGGGATGCATTAAGGAGGGGAGGAGCTTCCTCCGTGCCAACCAGATCAGGGATGGTGTTTCTTCCATTAAGCACATAGACTGGGACAGACCAAGAGCGGCCAAGTCCAGGCAGCAGACCAACTCGAGTGACCAAAAGACTGTGTGGAACTTCAGCAACATCTTTGATATGACGTTTAACTAGAACACGGGTTTTGTTTTGTCCTGGGCGTGGCCAGACAAGCAGTTTACTGAAATTAGAGACAGCCTTATGAATGTAATGCTCAGTCTGATAATCCATAGGGAAGGAAAGAAACATAATCCAGACATCATATTCAAAGGCAGGCATGCGCATATTAAGACCTTCATCATGCGGGACTAAAGAAAACGTGGAATCATCAGTCAAGGCATGAGGTACCTCCCGAATCACTGCATCTCTACTTTCCATATCCGCAAAAACCACACCCCCAATGCTAAGCGGATAAATGAAATCATCAAGTAAGTCGTACTCAAGATCAATAGTGATGATGCGGCAAACTTCAGCCAGCCAGAACTCCTTCTAATGATCAGGAATGGGGGGATTGACGGAGACGATGGCATACCTATCATGGTTGAGCGGAGGATCATCCACCACCATGACATGGCATTGAACGCGATGAGCTGGGCCTCTGCCAAAGGTAGATCCCACTGGAGCAAAGTCTAATGGGCGCACCGGGAAGTTCGCCATAGTAGCAGTCCGTTGGCGAAGAGCAGGGGTAGGGACCACCGGCGGCGAGGAGCGATGGTGGTTTTTGGTGGAGGTGGCAGTGGTGGCGTGCTCGAGGGAGGTGTCTCTGCAGTCGATTGGTGAGTCTGGCAGGCGGACTTGACTACACGAGGAGGAGGGAGTCGTATCGAGAAGCAATGGGAAGGAGCCACGTTCGATAGGCATGAGATATTCTGTTTCTGAACCCAAACCTTGTGTACCTGCATATCCTGATTAGTACAGGCCATACCAACCTCCGCAGGGTTATCTGCCATAGAAGATAGCGGGATTTTCCTAGGTAGGATCTCAATAGAAGGAGTTGCATGTAGTCTAATATGTGTCCAATGCACTTTAGGCAACCTGCAGTAAACGTTGGGCTTACGGGCCCTATGACCCAGGTGTTGAAAAAAGGCATCGGCGAAGCCCAGGGCAGTTGGCGGTCCGGTGTCTAGTAGCTGAACAAGCCAAGCAGGTCAATATGGACAAAGAGCGGCCTAGTATGCATGGCTCATGATGTGACGGGGTCGGATCAACTGGTTGCAGTGAATCAGATGAATAACACAAACATTTTCCAGAGATATCCCCACACGTTTGACAAAAGATTCCAGTGCAAATTGAAGGTGAGTGACCAAACCTATCACAGCGAGAACAGTGCTTAAGCCGTTCATAAATATATTCTTTAGTGGGTATAATAGAGAGATCCACCATTAACTTGACACTCTCATTATCATATCCAGCTTGCCAACCATCAAGACTATGCAAAAGTTTTTCTTCTGGAATATCATCCCACAAACCTTGGAAGAACAGATGCCCTCGGAAGGATGGTAATGTGACATGAGATCCAGACAGATTCGGTATGTCTATGGCCCCAATACGAAAAGGATAAGGAAGTTCCTGAGAATCCGGCCCCGATAAACCTCCAAAAGAGATCTCCGGTGAGTGGCCAGCGCCGGAATGTGCCACCGTCGGCGAGTGGAACAACCCCAATTTTTGAAAAACCGTGAGCGATGTTGGATCAATACCATCCTTGGAGTTGGAAGAGAGATACTTGGATTTAATTGCCGGACCAGGCGAAGATGCCAATCCATTGAGTTCAGTATCCACATGCAAACCAACAATCCGAGACCGAGAAGTTGCACCATGATGGAGATGGAAATGACATATGAAGTCCGGCCAGATGCGATCTCGTAAGCCAAAAATAAAATGACCCACTCGATTGGAAGCCACCGAGAACCGAAAACGACGATCACCCAGTCGTAGCACATTGAAACCTTCACTGAGACCTCCAATACAAGATTGTAAGGCCAATCCCACCGATTCAACCGAGAGAGTAAATGAGGCCGAGGAGAAGGAAACTTCAAGGAAGAACTCCTTGGAGTTAGGGTTGGGGACGAAATGGACCGTAGATCCAAAACGTTTACACACCTATTCCTCGACCCTGAGGCCGGGGGAGAAATCCCAATGGAGGAGGCCGTCCATTGGGGCGCTGGGAGGGGCAACTAGGGCTGAATCTGAAACTACATCATATGATGTAACCCCCATCATGGGGCTTGAACCCACGTCCACAAGGTTAAGAGCTTTATGCTTTACCAACTGAGCAGTGGACCCTTCAGTATAATGGAATAATACTTGTGTACCTGGAATTGTTGACAGGAGCAATTGGTAGCCCCCAAGGGCCGGCTCATTATGATGTGATGAGTCGGGTCTTCAATAAGGCCAGTAAAAATGACTTTGCATTAGCCCCCAAGTGTCATGGTGCATGCTTGCAGCGATATGAGACTGCATATTTGATGTAATCTCAACTTGAATAATGTAGCCCCCAAGTGCCGGGTCATAAGCCTGTAGCGACTCGGGGCTATTTCTTTCATTGTAGAATAAATCATATCCATTGATAAATAATAGCCATTGTGTTGAAGCGACTTTGAAAACCTTAATCATAATACTGGTTATTGATAACCATAATAAAAATCCAGCCATGTTGGCTATTAAAGATTTGAATAATATAACTCGGCCTGAAAACCTGCCATATAAACTAGTATATCCATGCACATATGATGCATGATATGATGATGCAATATATGATGATGTAATGATGATGCAATGTATGATGCAATGTATGATGCAATATATGATGATGTATGTGTATGATAACAGAATACTTCAATGAAACTAGCATGGTAGCCACTGGAGTATCCTCGCTTTCTATAAGTCGGCTCTCACATGACCCAATCGATGTTTTAACCTGGATAAGTTCAGATATGACTTACCAAGAGTATACGAGGTCAGAGTAGCATCAAGCAAATAGGCAGGTTTAACCAAGTTTCAATGAAGGTGGCTTAGTAGCCTGGATCTATCCTGACTATCTATAAGTCATGCTCTCACATAACAGCCGGTGTTTTAACCTTAACAAGCTCATGATCTTTGGTGAATACACCGTAAAAGATTGATTGTTAAGAGTTCGGCGGGTCAATCAGGATTACCTGATGAAGAAGCAGCTGGTATACAGGTAGCATGACCCGGAAAGGTTATGTCCTCTTTGGTGAATACACCTATGTTTGAACAAAATAACCTGGAAACTTTGGTGAATACACCTGGTGTTCCAAGCCAGTCAAGAGGGTAGTAATGTTATGTTCTCTTTGGTGAATACACCTATGTTTGAACAGGAAGCCCCCAAGTGACATATTCATGAGCTGTGCTTGCCGGGTACCTATATTTGAGTTATGCTGTGCATCCAACTCTCTTCGGTCCTTGTAATTTTTCTGAGAACTCGAACTTGCGAGAGATTAATTCTTTTTGAACCAGAACTTTAAACCGGCTTTGAAATCTTCAAGACTTTGTGGGAGACAAATTATCCTTGAGCCGGATTGTGAATCGGATATTGAGAGCTTCAGAGCTTTGTGGGAGACAGATTTCCCTTGAGCTGGATTTTAAACCGGAATCCTTCTTTTTAAGCCGGAAATTTTCTGATGGCCTTTAAATTTTCACCAATATGACGGTAGCCTCCGGGACCGGGTTATCTTCCCTCCAATGACCCGGAGTTTCTTGAATCTGCTGGAACTGGTAAGATTTGCTGAGTCATGTCATTGTAGCCCCCGAGTCTCAAGAGGACTCGAGGAGTTGGCTTGAGATTCTTCATACTTGGCCCTAATATGAACCGGCATATAACTGAACAGCGGACCGATGTCATATGTTGACGGTGGAAGCAAGGTGGCAAGTTAATGATCTTCGCAACACTCATTGTATATCCTTGGCGTTGATAATGCAATGTGAATCCACGGAAACTTGAGGTCGACTATGGCGGGTTGTGAATGGCCCCGTATGCTTTGCGTCAATAATTCAGCCAGTGGTTCATCCTAGCTGGTTGTTGAAGAGACTTGTGTGCCCTATCCATTGAATCATCCGGTGCAGGCGGGCAAGTCGGCTGTGGCATTATAATCCAGTGCGGATGGGTGAGTCGGCAGTGGCATTGTAAGCCGCCGCGGACGAGAGAGTCGGTAGCGGCATTGTAAGCCAGTGCGGACGAGAGAGTCACCCGCAGCGTTGGAATCGGCTCAGCCATGGGCGCGGACGATGATTCAGTCGCGTGTGTTGATGTAGCGGGGGCGCCGACTTGTGCACATATTCGTCGAGCAGTACGGCACGGACAAGTGCTAGCGAAAAAATAATGTTGGCACATGCCCCTTTACGACACCTTTGTAATGAATAACGGTCCTGCGAAAATATTATAAGACCAAGTAATTGTTCTTTGATGAAAATAATATGTTTAAGAAAATAAACTTGGATGGATATCACCTGATATTTTTGCCAGATGAACAGGATGTTGGTGTTGGGTAATGCTGGACATAGTTGGACGAAGCAGATGTTTTGTGTATACTGATGTGAAGCAGTACTAACACCCACTGGCTACGCGCAGATGCCTTCGCATATAATATTTTCACATTTGCATCCCCGGCGTGTCCAATCAGCACCCAAAACTGCTTTAACCACTATGATCATAGCAAGCTTTTTTGCTCTCTTCAGGACTGACTTCTCATGATTTAATATAGGAACTTGGCAGTATTTTCTCAGTGTGTTTGTTGCTTTTTATATTTAATACTTCCAACAAGAAAACTCAACCAGATCCTCATGCATGGCATTACTGTTGTAATTGATTAATAACACCTGAAGACTGAAGTGGCTCAAGTCTCCATAGAAGGGGCAATGGCGCCTTCCACAAGTCAAAGATGTGAAAGGAAAACTGCAATCTTCAATATCAAAGTTGTTGCTGATGAAGAGACGGCCGGTTGAGGCAAAGGCGAGGCCACGGTGCCGGCTGCTGACGGGGTGGCGAAGGCGGCTCTAGGCGCTGACAATGGAGGCGAGTGGGATGGCTCGGGCTCGCGTGGCCGGGCAGCTCGGAAGCGGCGCCAAGCCGGGGCGACTCAGTGGCGGTGGGTCGTCTATAGGGCCAGTGGCAGAACTAGGCTATGGCTAGGTGACACGGGGCGGCCGCGGCAGAGGAATGCTGCGGGTGTGACAGCTCAGTGGCGCACCGGCAGGAGCAGCTCGGACGGCCGAAGGTAGAGCGGCAACTCAAGCAAGGGCCGTGGGGGCGGCGATTAGACGAAGCAACAGCTCAGACCTGTTCCCGCAAAGGCAACCCGAGGCCCGGGCCGCTCGGAGACGAGACCGGCGACTGAAGTAGTGGCGGCTTGCGACAGTGAGCCGGCAGGTGGGCACGACCATGGGAGCGGCACGGGCACGCGGTCGAGCGCTGAGGCGAGGGTGCACAGCGGCGGGCGCGTAGGCGAGCCACGGCGGCGGCTCGATGTAGAACAAGGTGCTCGGGGTGACTCGGAGATGGCGTCAGGTGGAGACTCGGAGGCGGGGACGGCCGGCGATGCAGAGACGAGGCGGCTTGGTAGGCCGATTCGTGGCACGGCGACGACAAACGAACGAAGCCGCAGAAGTGGCCGTATCCGTTCCTGAGTCATGGATGTATCCAATTCTGGGTCGTGGCTCTTCTTCTTTCTTTTTGGACGCCGATAAGTGCCACATGTGTGGGCGTTAGGGAGGCTGCCCACACATTTTGTTTGGTGTATAAGAGGAACAACCCACACACCCACGTGTGGGCAAAAAAAGTAATGCCCACACACCTCTTTTTTCCCTCCCGATCCCTCTCACACGCGTGTGTGTGGGCGAAATAGATAACGCCCACACGCCCCCTACGTCAGGCCTCGTACCTCGTGGTCCCGCATGCCCGCGTGACAGTCACCGTGCATCCCGCAGTTGCTATGGTTCAGACCCTCGTCCATGTTCATTTAACTGCAGTTGCCATGTCGCTGAACTTCAGTTGCCATGTCGTACAACTACAATTGCCATGGTTGCTCAACTGCAGTTGCCATGTATGGTCTGATCTACTGCAGTTGCCATGATTTTCAAAACTTTAGGAGTTGCCACCCATTAAACACTAGGCAGTTGCCATGTAGCACTACAAGAAGGCATGGCAAAAAAACATGGTTGGGTAAAAGACAGAGTTGCCATGTGCTCACAAGCATGCTAGGGCAGTTGCCATGTAAAAGAAAGAGTTGCCATCTGCTTACGTGCACGCTACGGCAGTTGCCATGTACCATGGAAAAACACATGGCAACTCGGGTAAAAAGCATTGCCATCTGCTTACAAGCAAAGCTAGGGCAGTTGCCATATACCTGCAGAAACACATGGCAATTGCCAGCTTTGGGTGTGGGCTAGGAGACGGGCATGTGAGCGAAGTGATAAACGCCCACACACCAGCCCCTCTGCGTGCGTGAAACTAGTGTGTGGGCGAATTGCTAAACGCCCACACACCAGCCAACCGTGTGGTGAAAAAAGGATGTGTGGGCAACCGGATGAATGCCCACACACCAGCTTAGTCCTATGTGGCACACAAAAACTGCTAGAACGCGCCAAGATTCGTGCATAATTGGTTGGACGAGGATCCATGCGTGTGGGCGAGTTGCCAGACGCCCACACGTGTGGGCGTTAACATTTTCGTTCTTTTTTTGGATCTAGTGGACCACTTGATGCCCTCGATTGACGGATCTTGGCTTTGATGGATGACTAGATACTGCAAACGACAATCGTTGAAAAAAGCTGATCGCCTGCCCTCCATTGCATGGTCGTACGCGGATAAATTTCCTGTTGGTTTCGACGTATCGCATCTTGTTGCCGGCGGCGCACAGAACGTCAAACCTTAATTATCTTTTATCTCAATCCGGTCTCTGTTATTCTGACTGTTCGTCGTGTAGACGATGTAAATCCTTTGCATCGGCTCTTTTCTCATCCGGCTAATCGTGAGCTTATCAATCCCTTGAAGTGATCCCTCCAAGAACTCAACACCACCGTGCGCCAGCCCCACGGTGGGCGCTGATACGTCTCCAACGTATCTATAATTTTTGATTGCTCCATGCTATATTATCTACTGTTTTGGACTATATTGGGCTTTATTTTTCCACTTTTATATTGTTTTTACGACTAACCTATTAACCTGAAGCCCAGCCCAGAATTGCTGTTTTTTGCCTATTTCAGTGTTTCGAAGAAACGAAATATCAAACGGAATCCAAACGGAATGAAACCTTCGGGAACGTGATTTTCTCACCGAACGTGATCCAGGAGACTTGGACCCTACGCCAAGGCATCAGAGAGGCGGTCACGAGGGTGGGGGGTACCCCCTCCCCTAGGACGCGCCCCCTGCCTCGTGGGCCCCTCGGTGCTCCACCGACGTACTCCTTCCTCCTATATATACATACGTACCCCCAAACGATCAGAACAGGAGCCAAAAACCTAATTCCACCGCCGCAACTTTCTGTATCCACGAGATCCCATCTTGGGGCCTGTTCCGGAGCTCCGCCGGAAGAGGGCCGTCATCACGGAGGGCTTCTACATCATCCTAGCCTCTCCGATGAAGTGTGAGTAGTTTACCTCAGACCTTCGGGTCCATAGTTAGTAGTTAGATGGCTTCTTCTCTCTCTTTGAATCTCAATACAAAGTTCTCCCCCTCTCTTGTGGAGGTCTATTCGATGTAATCTTCTTTTTGCGGTGTGTTTGTTGAGACCGATGAATTGTGGGTTTATGATCAAGTCTATCTATGAATAATATTTGAATCTTCTCCGAATTCTTTTATGTATGATTGGTTATCTTTGCAAGTCTCTTTGAATTATCCATTTGGTTTGGCCAACTAGATTGGTAGTTCTTGCAATGGGAGAAGTGCTTAGCTTTGGGTTCGATCTTGCGATGTCCTTTCCCAGTGGCAGAAGGGGCAGCAAGGCATGTATTGCATCATTGCCATCGAGGATAACAAGATGG
Source organism: Triticum urartu (assembly GCF_003073215.2). NCBI lineage: Eukaryota > Viridiplantae > Streptophyta > Magnoliopsida > Poales > Poaceae > Triticum > Triticum urartu. The sequence continues at coordinate 77,031,574 of NC_053022.1, read as the reverse complement.
GGTTTATTTCATATTGCATGAATTTATCTCTCTACATCATGTCATCTTGCTTAAAGCGTTACTCTGTTTTTAACTTAATACTCTAGATGCATGCTAGATAGCGGTCGATGAGTGGAGTAATAGTAGTAGATGCAGAATCGTTTCGGTCTACTTGTCATGGACGTGATGCCTATATACATGATCATGCCTAGATATTCTCATAACTATGCTCAATTCTGTCAATTTCTCAACAGTAATTTGTTCACCCACCGTAGAATACTTATGCTCTTGAGAGAAGCCACTAGTGAAACCTATGGCCCCCGGGTCTATTCTCATCATATCAATCTCCATCACTTTAATCTTGCTTTGCTTTTTTACTTTGCTTTTACTTTTTACTTTGCATCTTTATACCAAAAATACCAAAAATATTATATCTTTCAGATCTCACTCTCGTAAGTGACCGTGAAGGGATTGACAACCCCTAATCGCGTTGGTTGCGAGTAGCTATCGTTTTGTGCAGGTATGAGGGACTTGAGCGTGGCCTCCTACTGGATTGATACATTGGTTCTCAAAAACAGAGGGAAATACTTACGCTACTCTGCTGCATCATCCCTTCCTCTTCGGGGAAAACCAACGCAAGCTCAAGATGTAGCAGACGCCAACTGTCGTGGAATTGTCACGGCAGATGTCCTAGTGTGAGGACTTAGTCGTGAGGCCAACGCATCTATGCGGTATCTCGAAGGGGTTGGTCAGAATCGAGAGACGCCGGCGGATCAACACACAAGACAAGGATTTAGACAGCTTCGGGCCCCGGGAAACATCATCCGGTAATAGCCCTACATGTTGTTTGTGGCTAGGTCTCATTATGCTCATGAGGGAGTCGCCGCATAAGTCGGCTCCCCTTTAGTTGTGTCTAGCCTTAGCCATTATTTTCCCTCTCCCTCTTGGGGTGCCCCGCCCCTCCTTATATATGTTGAAGGGGCGGGTTACATGACCAGTCCTATTAGGATTACGATTAATCTATTACAAGTGGAGTCCTAGTTTTGCTTCCTTTGTAGGAGAATATTCCTTATGCCTTTCCTCTTAATCCGGCCCATCATAACATGAGTCGGCCTTCTGGGCCTTGGGACTTGTCATCCATCTGAAACACCCACCGGGTCACCAATGAGTCTTCAGGCTCATGAGTCGTCATACCAGTGAACCGCCAGACACGTGAGTCGCCAATCCTCCGGCGGGTCACCGAAGAAATGCCAAGCCCCAGCCGGGTCATATATCCGGCCGGCTCATACCGCGGGGTATATCCCCGCAGTTGCCTTACATCAAAGTAGTGTTCATCTGTATCATGCATCAGTGAGTTATGCTGAGCCAATTTTATCCCTTTTCTTGTGGTTTTAACTTTGGAAGGCAATATCAAAAAAGAGGAAGGAAACGAGTGTGTTAGGGGATGTTGGTGGTCCTCCGGACCAACGCAAACGGAGGCTCTCTATATTTGCCACTGCTACGACTACTGTAGTTGAAGTTCCAAGTCTATGTGATGAGTTCATCTCCCCTACTTCACCATCACGGGTGCTTGCTCTAACTCGACAGTGTGATAATTGGTTGCATGTTGCATATGGTTTCTAGCTTGTATTTCTTCTAATTTGATTAAATTTCACCTGCTGAGTTTATACATTATACATGTGAATATGACATGCCTTTCTGTTTCTAGAATACACTGCATCTATCTATCATGTCATGTTCTTACATCAAAATACTATTGTTGTGAACATGATGAGACACTTTTAACTTGGCAATGTGATATTGGTTGCATCTTGCATTGATTTCTAGCTTGTATTGTGCTACGTCTCGAGCTAGCGTTGGTTTTCCCCGAAGAGGAGGGGGTGATGCAGCACAGTAGCGTAAGTATTTCCCTCAGTTTTTGAGAACCAAGGTATCAATCCAGTAGGAGGTCACGCGCAAGTCCCTCGTACCTGCACAAAACGGTAGCAACTCGCAACCAACGCTTAGGGGTTGTCAATCCCTTCACGGTCACTTACGAGAGTGAGATCTGATAGAGATAATATTTTTGGTATTTTTGGTATAAAGATGCAAAGTAAAAAGTAAAAGCAAAACAAGTAAAATAAAGTAATGGAGATTGATATGATGAGAATAGACCCGGGGACCATAGGTTTCACTAGTGGCTTCTCTCAAGAGCATAGATATTCTACGGTGGGTGAACAAATTACTGTTGAGCAATTGATAGAATTGAGCATAGTTATGAGGTTATCTAGGTATGATCATGTATATAGGCATCACGTCCGTGACAGGTAGACCGACTCCTGCCTGCATCTACTACTATTACTCCACTCATCGACCGCTATCCAGCATGCATCTAGAGTATTAAGTTAAAAACAGAGTAACGCCTTAAGCAAGATGACATGATGTAGAGGAATAAATTCATGTCATATGATAAATACCCCATCTTGTTATCCTCGATGGAAACAATACAATACGTGCCTTGCAACTCTTTCTGTCACTGAGTAAGACACCGCAAGATTGAACCCAAAGCTAAGCACTTCTCCCATTGCAAGAACTACCAATCTAGTTGGCCAAACCAAACGGATAATTCGGAGAGACTTGCAAAGATAACTCAATCATACATAAAAGAATTCAGAGAAGATTCAAATATTATTCATAGATAAGTTGGATCATAAACCCACAATTCATCGGTCTCAACAAACACACCGCAAAAAGAAGATTACATCGAATAGATCTCCACGAGAGAGGGGGAGAACATTGTATTGAGATCCAAAAAGAGAGAAGAAGCCATCTAGCTACTAGCTATGGACCCGAAGGTCTGAAGTAAACTACTCACACTTCATCGGAAGGGCTATGGTGTTGATGTAGAAGCCCTCCGTGATGGATGCCCTCTCCGGCGGAGCTCCGGAACAGGCCCCAAGATGGGATCTCGTGGATATAGGAAGTTGCGGCGGTGGAATTAGGTTTTTTGGCTCCTCCTGGTCTAATGGGGGTACGTAGGTATATATAGGAGGAAGGAGCACGTCGGTGGAGCTCCGAGGGGCCCACGAGGCAGGGGGCGCGCCCAGGGGGGGCGCCCTCCACCCTCGTGACCTCCCCAGAAACTTTTTGGAGTAGGGTCCAAGTCTCCTGGATCACGTTCGGTGAGAAGATCACGTTCCCGAAGGTTTCATTCCGTTTGGACTCCGTTTGATATTCTGTTTCCTCGAAATACTGAAATAGGCAAAAAAACAGCAATTCTGGGCTGGGCCTCCGGTTAATAGGTTAGTCCCAAAAATAATATAAAAGTGGAAAATAAAGCCCAATATAGTCCAAAACAGTAGATAAAGTAGCATGGAGCAATCAAAAATTATAGATACTTTGGAGACGTATCAGGCATCCCCAAGCTTAATTCCTGCTCGTCCTCGAGTAGGTAAATGATAAAAAGAGAATTTTTGATGCGGAGTGATACTTTGGCATAATTTCAATGTAAATCTTCTTAATCATGGTATGAATATTCAGATCCGAAAGGTTCAAGACAAAAGTTCATATTGACATAAAAATGATAATACTTCAAGCATACTAATTAAACAATTATGTCATCTCAAAATAACATGGCCAAAGGAAGTTCATCCCTACAAAATCATATAGTTAGGCTATGCTTCATTTTTGTCACACAAAGATGTTCCCAACTTCTATACCCCCGATGACAAGCCAAGCAATTGTTTCATACTCAAATAATCTCAAACTTTTTCAACCTTCACGCAATACATGAGCGCGAGCCATGGACATAGCACTATGGGTGGTATAGAATATGATGATGGGGATTGTGTGGAGAAGACAAAAAAGGAGAAAGTCTCACATCAACGAGGCTAATCAATGAGCTATGGAGATGCCCATCAATTGATGTTGATGCAAGGAGTATGGATTGCCATGCAACGGATGCACTAGAGCTAAGAATGCTCAACAAAAGAAAACTAGTGGGTGTGCATCCAACTTGCTTGCTCATGAAGACCTAGGGCATTTTGAGGAAGCCCATCGTTGGAATATACAAGCCAAGTTCTATAATGAAAAATTCTCTCTAGTATGAACAAGACAACTTATGAGACTCACTATATGAAAATCATGGTGCTACTTTGAAGCACAATATATGAGACTCACTACATGAAGAACAAGGTGCTACTTTGAAGAACAAGTGTGGAAAAAGAGATAGTAGCATTGCCCTTTTTATTTTCTCTTTTTGGGGGGCCTTTCTTTTTTTTCCTTTATTTTTGGCCTTTCTCTATTTTTTTGATTGGGAAATGCTCTAATAATGATGATCATCACACTTCTATTGATTACAACACAATGATTACAACTTGATACTAGAACAAGATATGACTCTATATGAATGCCTCCGGCGGTGTACCGGGATGGTGCAATGAATCAAGAGTGACATGTATGAAAAATAATGCATGGTGGCTTTGCCACAAATACGATGTCAACTACAAGATCATGCAATGGCAATATGACAAAAGTAAAGCATGTCATGATGATGATGACGATGGTGGAAGTTGCATGGCAATATATCTCGGAATGGCTATGGAAATGCCATGATAGGTAGGTATGGTGGCTGTTTTGAGGAAGATATAGGGAGGTTTATGTGTGAAAGAGCATATCATATCACGGGGTTTGGATGCACCGGCGAAGTTTGCACCAACTCTCAATGTGAGAAAGGGCAATGCATGGTACCGAAGAGGCTAGCAAATGGCGGAAAGGTAAAAGTGTGTATAATCCATGGACTCAACATTAGTCAAAAGAACTCATATACTTATTGCAAAAATTTAGAAGTCATCAAAAATCAAGTACTACGCGCATGCTCCTAGGGGGGTAGATTGGTAGGAAAAGACCATCGCTCGTCCCCGACCTCCACTCATAAGGATGCACAAGCCAGGTACACTTCATGTTTCAAATTTGTTACACAACTTTAACCATACGTGCATGCTACGGGACTTGCTAACTTCAACACAAGTATTTCTCAAATTCACAACTACTCAACTAGCACGACTATGATATTATCACCTCCATATCTCAAAACAATTATCAAGCATCAAACTTATCTTAGTGTTCAACCCACTAAAAAGAAAGTTTCACATATCTTGAATACCAAGTATATTAACATTAAGCAAATTACCATGCTATTAACGACTCTCAAAATAATCTAAGTGAAGCATGAGAGATCAATTTTCTTTAAAACAATCCACCACCGTGCTCTAAAAGATCTAAGTGAAGCACTAGAGCAAAAATTATCACGCTCAAAAAGATATAAGTGAAGCACATAGAGTAAACTATCAAGCTCAAAAGATATAAGTGAAGCACATAGAGTATTCTAACAAATTTCAATTCATACATGGCTCTCTCAAAAGGTGTGTACAGCAAGGATGATTGTGGTAGACTAACAAGCATAGACACAAATAATACAAGACGCTCCAAGCAAAACACATATCATGTGGTGAATAAAAATATAGCTCCAAGTAAATTACCGATGGAAGTGGACGAAAGAGGGGATGCCTTCCGGGGCATCCCCAAGCTTTGACTTTTTGGTGTCCTTGGATTATCTTGGGGGTGCCATGGGCATCCCCAAGCTTAGGCTCTTGACACTCCTTGTTCCATAATCCATCAAAAGAATTCACCCAAAACTTGAAAACTTCACAACACAAAACTCAATAGAAATCTCGTGAGCTCCGTTAGAGAAAGAAAACAAAAGACTACTTTAAGGTACTGTAGTGAAATTGTTCTTTATTTGTATTGGTGTTAAACCTACTGTATTCCAACTTCTCTATGGTTTATAAACTATTTTATTGGCCATAGATTCATCAAAATAAGCAAACAACACACGCAAAACAGAATCTGTCAAAAACAGAACAGTCTGTAGTAATCTGTTACAAACGCAAACTTCTGGAACCCAAAAAATTCTACCAAAATTAGAAGACCTGGGCAATTTGTTTATTGATCAGAAGCAATTGGAATCACTATTTTATCACGTTCTGGTTATTTTTGATAATTCGGGCACTGAGCGCAAAGATTCTGGAAATTACAGCAAGATCAAATAACTATCTTCCAAGAAGATCTAATAGGTTTAACTTGGCACAAACACTAATTAAAAGATAAAACCACATCTAAACAAAATCTGGATGTATTATTTATTCCTAAACAGAACCAAAAACAAAAAACACGAAATAAAATTGGGTTGCCTCCCAACAAGCGCTATCGTTTAACGCCCCTAGCTAGGCATAAAAGCAAGGATAGATCTAGGTATTGCCATCTTTGGTAGGCAATTCTTCAATGAGGCATCCACCTCCTTTAGAATTTTCTTTCTTTCTAGTGATTATCAAACTTTTAGTCATAAGATCGAAAAATTCATTCGTGGCATATGGTTCCTTAATGATTGTAAAAAGATCGGGGTGAATACTTATAGATTTAAGATCCGCATTTTCCTTACTAGATGATTCACCCTTATTTTTAGGAACATACATAAACTTGGCAATTTTAGTGGGAGGACTAGGAGTACTTTTTACGGAAGAAAAAGCAGTTCCCAAGTTGGTAATGATACCCTCAAGTTTATCGATTCGAGTAGAGTCTAGATTTATTTTTTCATTAACCATGGGTTCCTTCTCCTTAATATTTTTCAAAGTCATTCCTACCTTAGATCCATATTGAGTAATTTGATTATGAATCTTTTTATCTAGATTTTCAAGGGATTCAATGGTAGCAACTTTGTTTTCAATAATTTCAAGCCTTTGCATAACATGCTCCAAGGTTAACACAGTTCCATTAACCAAAAGGGGAGGTGAGCCAAATAAATCTATTAAAACATTATAGGAATCAAAAGTATGGCTACCCAAAAAATTCCCTCCGGTAATGGTATCAAGGATATATCTATACCAAGGATTAGCACCTACATAAAAATTTTGAAGAAGGACTAAAGTAGATTGCTTTCTGGTAGATCTATTTTGAGCATTGCAAATTCTATACCAAGCATCTTTTAGATTTTCTCCCTCCCTTTGTTTAAAATTTAGCACTTCATTCTCGGGAGATAACGGAGAAGATAAGGAATTCGACATAGCGACAGGTAAGCAAACTAACACACAAGCAAACCAAAGGCAAAGGGAAAAAGAGGAGGGCGAATAAAACGGCAAGGGTGAAGTGGGGGAGAGGAAAACAAGAGGCAAATGGCAAATAATGTAATGCGAGAGATAGAGATTGTGATGGGTACTTGGTATGTTGACTTTTGCGTAGGCTTCCCCGGCAACGGCGCCAGAAATGGTCGTTGACGGGAGAGTAAATCTTGACTTGACTTGGCGTAGGCCTCCCCGGCAACGGCGCCAGAAATGGCTCGTTGACGAGAGAGTAAATCTTGACTTGACTTGGCGTAGGCCTCCCCGGCAACGGCGCCAGAAATCCTTCTTGCTACGTCTCGAGCTAGCATTGGCTTTCCCCGAAGAGGAGGGGGTGATGCAGCACAGTAGCGTAAGTATTTCCCTCAGTTTTTGAGAACTAAGGTATCAATCCAGTAGGAGGTCACGCGCAAGTCCCTCGTACCTGCACAAAACGGTAGCAACTCGCAACCAACGCTTAGGGGTTGTCAATCCCTTCATGGTTACTTACGAGAGTGAGATCTGATAGAGATAATATTTTTGGTATTTTTGGTATAAAGATGCAAAGTAAAAAGTAAAAGCAAAACAAGTAAAATAAAGTAATGGAGATTGATAAGATGAGAATAGACCCGGGGGCCATAGGTTTCACTAGTGGCTTCTCTCAAGAGCATAGATATTCTACGGTGGGTGAACAAATTACTGCTGAGCAATTGATAGAATTGAGCATAGTTATGAGGTTATCTAGGTATGATCATGTATATAGGCATCACGTCCATGACAAGTAGACCGACTCCTGCCTGGATCTACTACTATTACTCCACTCATCGACCGCTATCCAGCATGCATCTAGAGTATTAAGTTAAAAACAGAATAACGCCTTAAGCAAGATGACATGATGTAGAGGAATAAATTCATGTAATATGATAAATACCCCATCTTGTTATCCTCGATGGCAACAATACAATACGTGCCTTGCAACTCTTTCTGTCACTGAGTAAGGACACCGCAAGATTGAACCCAAAGCTAAGCACTTCTCCCATTGCAAGAACTACCAATCTAGTTGGCCAAACCAAACGGATAATTCGGAGAGACTTGCAAAGATAACTCAATCATACATAAAAGAATTCAGAGAAGATTCAAATATTATTCATAGATAAGTTGGATAATAAACCCACAATTCATCGGTCTCAACAAACACACCGCAAAAAGAAGATTAGATCGAATAGATCTCCACGAGAGAGGGGGAGAACATTGTATTGAGATCCAAAAAGAGAGAAGAAGCCATCTAGCTACTAGCTATGGACCCGAAGGTCTGAAGTAAACTACTCACACTTCATCGGAAGGGCTATGGTGTTGATGTAGAAGCCCTCCGTGATGGATGCCCTCTCCGGCGGAGCTCCGGAACAGGCCCCAAGATGGGATCTCGTGGATACAGGAAATTGTGGCGGTGGAATTAGGTTTTTTGGCTCCTCCTGGTCTAATGGGGGTACATAGGTATATATAGGAGGAAGGAGCACGTCGGTGGAGCTCCGAGGGGCCCACGAGGCAGGGGGGCGCGCCCTCCACCCTCGTGACCTCCCCGGAAACTTCTTGGAGTAGGGTCCAAGTCTCCTGGATCACGTTCGGTGAGAAGATCACGTTCCCGAAGGTTTCATTCCGTTTGGACTCCGTTTGATATTCTGTTTCCTCAAAATACTGAAATAGGCAAAAAACAGCAATTCTGGGTTGGGCCTCCGGTTAATAGGTTAGTCCCAAAAATAATATAAAAGTGGAAAATAAAGCCCAATATAGTCCAAAACAGTAGATAAAGTAGCATGGAGCAATCAAAAATTATAGATACGTTGGAGACGTATCATATTGCTTCTCATTTTTGAAATGCCACTTATGACTAGACACTCATAACTTGGCAGAGTGATATTGGTTGCATCTTTCATATGGTGTCTCACTTGCATTGATTCTAATTTCTTGAAAATCCTTGTGCTTACTTTACACATCATAGGTGTGAATATTTCATGTCGTCCTATTTTTCATACATATTCCATCCAACTCATATGGTTGATTTACATCAAAGTATTGCTTGTCTATATCTTGCATCAATTAGTTGTGAAGGGCAAATTTTATTCTTTTGTGTTGTGGGTATGGCTTGACATGGCAAAGTCAAAAAAGAGCAAGGAAAATAGTATGGTAGGGGATGGTGTTAGTCGTCAGGTGAAACAGAAAAGGAGCTTCCCTTGAGATTTTGCTGGCACTTATAGTGTTGTACAAGGTCGAAGTTCACCGGCTAAATCTACAAACATAGTATCCCCTGCTCCACCAGCTACAGCACCTCCTTCCATAGTACTGATATCTCAACGAGTTACTCGTTCGAATGCTCCGCAAGTGGCATGTTCCCAAGCTGCCTTCCGACCTAACACTACTTCCGAAGCACTGCTGACACTACAGGACTTGGAAAGATCAGATGAACCTCATGAGCATCAACACCAAAACGGTATGTGACCAAGTCATGTTGTAGTTGCATGCTCCTTTATATGTACTCTCACAGTTTGATGTGCACTAACACTTTCCATATACGTTGTTGAACTAGCACCTCGGCGCAAGAGGAAACAGACATCAGGTATAATGCTTGACAGGTTAACAAAATCTTAAGGAGGAAGAATGGAGATCCATTTCGAGGCAGGTTTAAAAAGGCCACGTGATGCTACAGAGTCAGCCAAGTTAGTATCAGAGGCAACCGTTGCCGTTAGATGTGAAGCACGTATCCTCCCAAAGTGGATCCAGTACAGGAATGAAATATACGGAACACGGTTTAACACCTTCCTTGACCATTTATCCATAAGTAGTGTTATTCATCGCCATTTGTAATATTTTCTTGCTCTATCCCATACTTTCTAGCTTGCTCCTAATGAGACTCCCATCCTGTTGTCAATAGATGAGGTTTAAGTTGGATCTGAAAGATGGTGCAACCAAACAAGCATGCACTCATGTTTTTCAGTCTGCTTTGCGATAGTATTGGTAACACCTTAGAAAAACTCACTTTGAAGGCAAGGCTAACAATGAAATCTCCCAAACATCTCCAGTGGAATATATTACGGACGAGAAGTGGATAGCCCTTGTTAAACATTGGTCTGATCTGAAGTATCAGGTAGGGTATATGTATGTGATCAGATCATATATTGAACTCGTATTTACGAATGTGCCTTACAAGTATATCGTCTTCTAGGCTAACTGTTTGAAGAACAAGACCAATCGTTCTAAAGTGAAATTTCAAGAGACAACTCGATCTCGTGGCTATATTGCAAACTGTGAGGCTCTTGTAAATAGCTGTTATTTCCTTCTTTTTGTTGTGCCATATTATCGTATCTATATTGACATGTTCCAAAAAACAGAGAAAAGCCCGTGCGTACCAAAAAGAACATGAACCGGATGTAGTGCAAATCTTCAAGGATTGTCACACTAGCAAGATGAAGAGCATGACTACACCAGTCCAGGCTGATGTTGTAGTCCTTACTCTTCATGCCTTTGAACTGCTTGTTACTGTGGCGTGTTCATTTAACTGCTTGCTTTGCAGCCAATGTCAGTTACTCTGTTACTTTTATACATAGTTGTCTTAACGTGTCATTTCACCTTATATGGTTTAAAAGAGAGGAAGGATATTCTTTTGGTCTTGATTTGTACTATAGTTGTGATGTTCACATGGCCACACAATGATACAATAGCTTGTTTGTTTGATATCCGTTTGCCCGTGATATGAATGATGTCATACTATGTTCATCATATTTTAAACCGTGTCTCTTTATCCTTATATGTCAATAAATGTGAGGAAATAGACAATACATTAGGCGTGCTACATGGACATATGTTCAAACGTGATTTCATTATGTACTTAGCACTAAAATACATGCTAATGTACTACGGTGGGTTCACTAAAATAATTTATGTACAAACATGAAAGCTATTTTGTTTGTTTTTTGTCTCATTAGAAACTTCTTATCTGGTACACTAATGTACAAAATTTAAACTTTTAGCAAGCTATGGAACAAATGATTGAGCAACCACAACCTCCTGAAGGTGATGAGGCTACCACAAGCACAATGTCACCTCTTGCTGCAGTGCGTCAGTATCTCTCCACTAATAGTGCAAAAAGTACCTTCCTATATAATTCTAGGTTGGTTGTTAAGGTAACCTCATCAAAACTGCCTACTGAACAAAATCTTCCAGCTAGACAGAGTGATATATCTATGCTCCAAACACAATTCCAATCCCTAATGGAGGTCGTTTCTGAAATAAGAATAGTGGTTGACAAATGCCTTCAAGATATGAATGGTTTTTAAACCAGACTATCAGACATTTGCTTCGTTGTTCAAGAGCAATGGCGGAAAAAGTGGAAAGTCATGCTGCTCTATCAAATTCTACAGCCTAAAACACTACCACTCGGGTCAAATGATCTTTGCTTCTATGCATCTCATGGTGCATTTGTCTGCAAGGACTATAAACCTTTATGCCAACAGGCCTTTTGTTGTATGGCTGCAATTTATTTTGCTGCGATACAATATATATTGTGATGTCAAAGGCCATAGAAATTAGCAAGCTATTTTTGTATAGTGTAGGTTTATTCTTAGTAATGTATTCGGCATCATCAGTCTCCTATTGGCCGAAAGCATCGTAGGAGCCCAAAGGGCCAATATTCGTCTGGCCCACAACTCGAGTGGAGCTAAAAACGATTATGGGCCATAATCGGCATGTAGCCAACAGAAAATAACTGAGCCTAAATCAGCGTAAGCTCTTCTTATTTCTGTTCGTTCCATTTGTAGGCCCGTGACCATAGTAATAATGGGTCGTTAACATGTCTAAATATCTCGCAGGCCTTATTTGGCCCATAAATGACTCGGGCCTTTAACCGGCCGAAATGCAGATTTGGCCATCATTGTGCCGGAATATACACAGGGCTTATAGCTGGCCGAAAGATGATTGGGCCTAAAATGTGCTAAATATCCCAATGGTCTTTAGCAGGCCGAAATGTATCTCAACTTATATTGGCCCATTTACATGGCGGATCGTTAACACTCTGAAAGTCAGCACGGGTCGTAATTGCGCCGACCTACTAGACGGGCCTTTAACAGGACGGAAGTGCGGGCGGGCTAGGGAGAAATGACTATAAGGAACCAACGATTCTCTCTTCTTAAACAACCTATATACTCCACACTTAACCGACATTTACCTTTCGGTGCCATTCCTTTTGAAACCGGAGTTTCTTTTGTAAAATAATTTGATGCCCCTCACGAAATAGAGTGAGCAAGAGCTCGAACTTGGTAGGTTTGTGTCATTGAGAATATGGGCCATTAATAGGCCCGATGTGATGTCGGGCCACATATGGCCCATGGATTGTGTCGGTAGTTAACAGGCCGAAAAACACATTAGGATGGAAGTGGCCCAAATCTACATTGGGCCGCTAATAGGCCGAAAGTCAAAGCTGGCCGAAAATGGCCCAATTCCATCACGATCTATTTATGGTCCAAGAGATTCATTTGCCAACAAATGGGCCCAAATGTAGCAGGACCTTAAATAGGCCAGGAACACACCAGGCTATAATTCGGCCCAAATACATAGAGGATTGTTAACGGGCTAGAAGTGACCATGAGCCGCAATGATGAGAAATCCATAATGGGCCAGTGATACGTCTCCAACGTATCTATAAGTTTTGATTGTTCCATGCTATTATATTATCTGTTTTGGATGTTTAATGGGCTTTATTATGCACCTTCATATTATTTTTGGGACTAACCTATTAACCGAAGGCCCAGTGCAAATTGTTGTTTTTTGCCTATTTTAGTGTTTCGCAGAAAAGGAATATCAAACGGAATCCAATCGGAACAAAACCTTCGCAAGGATATTTTTTGGAACAAACGCATTCCAGGAGACTTGGAGTGGAGTTCAAGGAAGCAACGAGGCGGCCACGAGGTAGGGTGGCGCGCCACCCACCCTCGTGGGCCCCTCGTAGCTCCACTAACCTACTTCTTTCGCCTATATATACTCTTATACCCTGGAAACATCGAGGGGAGCCATGAAACAACTTCTCCACCGCCGCAACCATCTGTACCCGTGAGATCCCATCTGGGGACCTTTTAGGCAATTTGCCGGAGGGGGGTTCGATCACGGAGGGCTTCTACATCAACACCATAGCCTCTCCGATGATGTGTAAGTAGTTTACCACAACGGGTCCATAGTTATTAGCTAGATGGCTTCTTATCTCTCTTTGGATCTCAATACAAAGTTCTCTTCGATGTTCTTGGATATCTATTTGGTGTAATTCTTTTTGCGGTGTGTTTGCCGAGATCCGATGATTTGTGGGTTTATGATTAAGATTATCTATGAACAATATTTGATTATTCTCTGAATTCTTCTATGCATGAATTGATATCTTTGCAAGTCTCTTCGAATTATCAGTTTGGTTTGGCCTACTAGATTGATCTTTCTTGCAATGAGAGAAGTGCTTAGCTTAGGGTTCAATCTTGCGGTGCTCGATCCCAGTGACAGAAAGGGAACCGACACGTATTGTATTGTTGCCATTGAGGATAAAAAGATGGGGTTTATATCATATTGCTTGAGTTTATCCCTCTACATCATGTCATCCTGCATAATGCGTTACGCTGTTCTTATGAACTTAATACTCTAGATGCATGCTGGATAGTGGTCGATGTGTGGAGTAATAGTAGTAGATGTAGAATCGTTTCGGTCTACTTGACACGGACGTGATGCCTATGTTCATGATCATGCCTAGATATCACCATAACTATGCACTTTTCTATCAATTGCTCTGCAATAATTTGTTCACCCACCGTAATATATGCTATCTTGAGAGAGCCACTAGTGAAACCTATGGCCCCCGGGTCTACTTTACATCATATTATTTTCCAATCAACTAGCTATTTTTGTCGCTGTTTATTTTGCAATCTTTACTTTTCAATCTATACAACAAAAATACCAAAAATATTTATCTAATTATCTCTATCAGATCTCACTTTCGTAAGTGACCGTGAAGGGATTGACAACCCCTTTATCGCATTGGTTGCGAGGTTCTTGTTTGTTTGTGCAGGTACTAGGCGACTTGCGTGGTCTCTGTAACACCCCTGTGTAATGATGCTACAGTAACCCCTAGGGTTAAGTTAATCATTTTGCTAAACAAGTGTTTGATCATCCTTGGTTCTCTCTCATTTCAACTTCCAGTTGATTTCAATTTCAAATTCTGAGTGAAATTCAGAATTGCTCAAACATGAAAACTAAAATGTTCATCATGTGCCTAATAATCCACAACTAAAATTGGTGGTGAACCAACATTTTTGCAAAGGGTTTAAGTAGCCTAAGCTGATTAAAATAGTGACCTAAGCAATATATTAAATGACTTTTTATTTTATAAAATTGGCATACTTTTTCAAAAAGGTCTCACAATCATTTTGTGGCGGTGCACTTTCATTCTTTGAAATTGTTTTGGCCAGTGGCATAATTTTGCAAGTCATTATTGGCTAAAAGGAAAAAGCAAAAGCTGCTAAAAAGAGAAAAAGAAAAGAAAAGAAAAGGAAAGAAGAAGGGGTGGGAGAGCCCCTGGCCTTCCCATGGGCCTCGGCCCATCCCAGCAGGCCGGCCCACGCCTCCTCCCTGGTCACTCTCCCCTCCCTCCTGTTCCACCGACCCGGTGCACGGCCGAGCGCGCGCAGCCGCACCAGCTCGCCAGCGTCGATGGGATAAGGCCGCCCCGGCTCCTCGAGTCCTCCCCCACCTACCGCCACTCCCACTCCCCCACTTGCGCCTCTCCTTCCCCAGATCCACCTCTCCCCTCTCCTCTCGCTCGATCCCGAGCTCGGCCGCGCGAGCTCGTCGCCACTGATCGCCGTCAATGTGGCCACCATACATGCCGCACCTCTCCAACGCGTTCGCAAGCACCGCCGTCGTCGACTACGCCATAGGATCTAACCAGCGCAAGCTGGGAGCCACCACAGCGAGCCCAGCAACCTCTTCTTCCCCTACGGCCGTCTTCGCCTTCGTCGTTGATTCGTCATCGTTGATCTTCCCCGAGCGTGCTTAAGCACAACTGCAGGCTCACTGTAAGCCCACGCGACGTTCCCCTCCATCTCCCATGTGTTTCTATCGCCGTAGCCACCGCTGCCATCACCGCCGAACACAGCTCCGCCGCATAGCTCACCGCCGTCGCTGTGGGCATCATCATGCTCACCCGAGCACATGAGCATGCTCAGGGCTGCTCGCTGAGGCCACCCGTGACATTTGCTTCCCTCCCCGTGCCCCTTAGCACCTACCTCGACGAGCGCCCGAACGCGTCGCCGCCTCCGCTCACCGCCGGCGTGCTTCTGGTGCCCAAATGGTCACGGGCTCACGACCGTTGGCCTCGCCGCAACGTGTACGCCCTGCCCAGCCTCTCATGTTGCTCGCTAACGCGCCGCATCGCCAATCCCTCTCGTGGCCGAACGGCGGCATCCGCCGCGCCGCTCGCCACTATCGCTACACTGCCTCTCCGGCCATGGTATCGTTACCATTCGACGAACCTTCGTCTCTGCTTTTGAACGCACCCATCCCCGTGACAAACCGTGCCCCATGGCCTCGCCTTCAAACTCGTCGGGCCTCGGCGTTCGCCCGATGTCGTCACCGGCGACCATTCCGGCCACCCCGCCGTCGTGCTCCCCTCCATCGGACGAAGCGCAAAGTGGTCGTTCCAGAGAGCCTGGCCGCGCCCGTCTTGGGCCACCGTGGCGAAATCTCAAGGCTCGCCGGCGCCCTTCGTCGCGTTTTGGCTCGCCGGGGCAACTCCGGCGCAACTCCGGCGCCGTCCGTCGACGTGGCTAGGCGGGCCCCAGCCTTGGGTCACTGCCAGTGGGCTATGGGGGGCCCGTTGACTGGGTTGACCCAGTCAACGTGCTGACTGGGCAGCCCAGTGGCACTGACATGCGGGCCCCACCGTGTAATTAAACTAATTAAAACATTTTTATAAATAAAACTAACTAGTTAACCTAATCAGTCACTGACATGTCAGGCCCTACTGCTAATTAACTTTGTCTATTTAAAAATAAACCCCTGTTAGCCCCACTCTCTATGACAGGTGGGACCCACTGGTTAGTTTCACCTGGTCAGCCGTCATGTTGACTGCTGATGTCACAGTGATATCATGCTGACATAGTAATTCCTTTCTATTGGGGATGTAGCTATCAGTTATGCCCCGCCTAGGAGGGGCCGGGTCAGCCCCAATGGCGGGTTACACAAGAAGCCCAGTAAACATTAAGATGATAGTTTATCAAATCTTATAGAAGGCCCAAAGGCCTAGAGGTGGCTTAAGGCCCAATATTGCAAACCGTCGTATGTAAGGAAAGACTTGTAAAGAAAGGCATGTGAAGGAAGTCACCGAGCCGGACACGATTATGAGCCGGCCGGGACTCTGTAGGCCACCAGGCGTCAACCCGTGTATATAAGGGGACGACCCGGTGGCGGCTTAGGGCAAGAAACAAGAGATCGATAACCAAGCCGGCGAGTTAAGCCTCTTGGTGATCGAAACCCCAGCAATACCAACACAACTAGACGTAGGCTTTTACCTTCATCGTAAGGGGCCGAACTAGTATAAAACCTCTCGTGTCCTTTGTCCCGATTAACCCCTTTAAGCTTCCTAGTTGCGATGACCCTACGACTAAGTCCTTTCGCTAGGACATCTGCCGTGACAATTCCATGGCAGTTGGCGCCCACCATGGGGCCAGCGCATGGTGGATTTGAGTTCTTGAAGGGCAACTTCGAAGGGCTCAAGGGATACGCTATGGGCCGGATGACCAAGAGTCGTCGCGGCAAGCTCTACATCGACGATTAAGGCTGGGGCCCCGAGGCCGGCTCAATTGAGTATGGGTACCGGGTCCCATTCGGCAGAATTCACGTCTTCATCGGCCGGATCGGCGAGTCAGGCCCTGAGCCGGACATCCACACCAACCTCGTCGAGACGGCTCAGCACGCGAGGACCACCCGTGTTCAATCTATCGTGAAGCATGCTTTCGTAGGATGCGTCCACGGCGGTGAATACTTTGAAGGATCGGTGGAAGGCGCTGAGACGGTCATCTGTTCTGACGCTACATCATCAACAGGTGAGATGGACTCTTTGTATCAGCTTCAGGATGGCATGCTCGGGGGTTGTTCCGATGGCAGCAGTATTCCGGACCCCCTTGAGCCGCCAAATTGGGCCGGAGTCTTCATGGCAGGAACACAGCCCGGACAGAACTCCACAGCAGCAGCAGCAACAGCCATCGGGTCGGCTGCCGCCGGGTCAGGAGACCCCGCGCGCCCCTCGACTCAGATTCTGATGGACCTCATGGATAAACTGACGATCCTGTTAACTACCGTGGTAGAACCGGCGAATCAAGCTCATCATGATGCAGAGGTGGCATGTGTACATGAGGAGATGGTACAAGCCAAGGAAAACTTAGCAGCAGAGGAGGTCAGGATGGCCGCGGAGCGGGAGGCTTTGGACGCACGTGCTTAGCAGCTTCAGGCAGAGACTTTTCGGCTCTCGATGGACCTTTACGCGTCGAACAAGGTCATGAGGAGAAGGCACCAGAAAACTCAGTCACGTCTGCCTCTGACACTTGATCCTAGGAACCTTTTTCATACACCCGGGGCCAGGGCAAGTAACCCGTCGGAGGCAAATCAGATCACGACGCCCGGAGCACCAGCTCAGCCGCGCACCATGGAACCACCTCGTATACACACTGCTCCGCCTCTTTATGTGCCAACACCACCGGGTCACTTCTCCAATTCCCTGGAGAACCTCATTGCAGCTTCGGCCCGTTTGGCGGCTCTCCCAATGGAAGGTGACTCTCCGGCAGCGATCGAAACACGAAGGATGAGAGAACTTCTTCAAATAGCTCTGGCACAGCAGGATGCATACTCCTACAGTCGAGACAGGATCCATTCAACTCCTCGCCCAAGCCGGAGCCCAAGCTACAGTAGGCATATGGAGTCAGCTGACATGTCAAGCAATGCTCAACGCCGCAACTGGCTGCACAGGTATGAGCCGGTGCAGGTTGGAGCCGTTAACTTGGCGGATCAGGAGAGGATCCGGCAAGAGGCGGAGCAAGCGCTTGAACTGGCAGCAGAGCAGGCGGTTCATCAAACCTTTCCGGCTTACCCAGCAACCTCAGTTGAGGCAGGGGTGACCACAAGAACCAGAGGTGTCCCTTGCCTGGTGCCAGCCATACGTAATGAGTGTTTGCCAAAAGACTTCAAGGGGCCCCGTAAGGTGCCTAATTACACGGCCGACTTACAGCCTGGGGCTTGGATTGAGAGTTATGAGATGGCTATGGAGTTGTTGGAGGTCAGCGACGCGGCAATGGCCAAGTATTTCACTATGATGTTGGATGGAACGACTCATACTTGGTTGAAGGGGTTGCCACCCAATTCCATCGGCTCATGGGCTGAGTTGAAGGCCCGGTTCATCCACAACTTCAAAGACACGTGTAAGCAGCCTATGTCGATTGTGGACCTGACTAATTGTAAGCAAGAGGATGGTGAGTCTACAACCCATTAGGTGCATCGGGTAAAGGAGATAATACATTCGTCTGATAAGATGGATGCCGGCTCAGCAATCTTGATGTTGGAGAAAAATTGCCGTTTTGAACCTGTGAAGCAGAACTTGGGGTGGCTCAAGCATGACTGCAATGACATGGGCCAGTTGATGGCGGCTCTCATCAAGTATGCTGATTCTGATAGTACCAAAGACCCGGTGTCTGACGAAGAAAAGACAGCGAAGGGAAAGAAGAACGGCAACGGCAAGGGTCACCAGCATAACCCGGCAAATCAAGGAGGTAATAAACGTAAGGCTGATGAGTTTGTTGCTAACACCAATGCGCAGGGCGGAAATTAACGGCGCAAGGGCAGGCAACCCCCTCGGTCGGGTGGGTTAGGTCCCACCCTTGAGCAACTATTGAATGAGCCTTGTCCAAGGCACGACACTCGGGAGAAGCCAGCCACCCACCTGTGGAAAGATTGTACAATCATGAAGGCGTTTAAAAATTCAAACACGTTTGATGGAGGTCACGGCCCAGGTGGCGGTTCAGGTGGAGGCGGTTTCCATGGCCCGGGCGCCGGTTCAGGTGGAGGAGGATTTCACGGTCAGGGCCATCCTGGTAACCAAGGAGGATATAATCCACAACCCGGCCAAGGTAATCAGCAGCAACAGTCCGGATATCAGAGCAACCCAAAACAGATGAATAGTGGGCAATACCATGTGTTCACCACTAGTTTGTGTAAGAGGGACCAGAAGCTTCACAAGAGGGCCGTCAATGCCATTGAGCCGGTGATTCCATGTTACTTACGTTGGTCAGAGCAGCCTATTGTGTGGAGCAGAGAAGATCACCCACCCCGGGTTGATAATCCGGGTCACTTGGCCTTGGTAGTGGCGCCTCAGGTCAGTGGATATAAATTCACTAAGGTACTCATGGATGGAGACAGCAGCATCAACATCCTCTACTATGAGACGTTCCGCCATATGGGATTGACTGATAAAAGTCTTAAACAATCCAACAATGTTTTTCACGGTGTGGTACCTGGCAAGTCGGCATACCCAGTTGGTAAGATTGAACTGGAAGTAGCCTTTGGAGATGAGTATGACTCTAGAGTAGAAACATTAACCTTTGAGGTGGTTAAGATCAAAAGCCCATATCATGCTCTATTTGGATGGCCGGCTTATGCCAAGTTCATGGCTCGGCCGTGTTATGTATATTGACAGCTCAAGATGTTGGGTTATAAGGGCACCATTATAGTACATGGGAGCCAGAAAATAGCTTTGGAGTGTGAAGAAGGTGATGCTGCCTATGCTGAGTCTGTTTGTGCAACAGAGGAGTTAAAGTTTTACAAGGATCACGTGGACCCGGCAGACATGACGTCGTTAAAGAAACCAACAACAGAGCATGAGCCGGTGTTGAAATTCAAATCATCTGATGACACCAAGATGGTTGACTTTGTGCCTGGCGACTCATCCAAGCAGTTCATCATCAGTGCAAACTTGGATCCAAAATAGGAAAGCGCGCTCATCGAGTTCATCCGTGAGAACCGGGACATCTTTGCATGGAAACCTTTCGACATGCCGGGTGTCCCGAGGGAACTCGCTGAGCACACTCTCAATATTGATCCAAAATTTAAACATGTTAGACAGTTTCTCCGGCGGTTCAATGAAGAAAGGTGCAAGGCCATTGGAGAAGAGGTGGACCGGCTCTTGGCGGCCGGGTTCAATGTAGAAGTCTTTCACCCAGAGTGGTTAGCCAACCCGGTGCTTGTACTCAAAAAGAACGGCACCTGGCGTATGTGTGTGGATTACACCGATTTAAACAAGGCTTGTCCGGCTGACCCTTTTACCCTCCCCCGTATTGATCAAATCATCGATGCTACGGCGGGTTGTGCATGGTTGAGTTTCTTGGATGCTTATTGAGGTTATCATCAGATCAAGATGGCAGTCAAAGATCAGGAGAAGACGACTTTTATCACTCCTTTTGGAGCTTTCTGCTATGTGTCTATGCCTTTTGGGCTTAAGAGTGCCCAGGCGACTTACCAATGGTGTGTGCAGAATTTTCTTCATGATCAGATTGGGCGTAATGTTCATGCTTATGTGGATGATATAGTGGTAAAATCCAGGAAAGAGGAAACCTTGGTCGCAGATCTGAAAGAGACCTTCGATAATCTCTGGGTCTACAAAATGATGCTTAACCCGGCTAAGTGTGTTTTTGGAGTCCCAGCCGGCAAGCTCTTGGGTTTTTTGGTGTCCAACCGAGGTATTGAAGCTAACCCGGAGAAAATCAAGGCAATTACATCCCTGGCCAAACCAACGTGCATCAATGACGTTCAACGGCTGGTGGGTCGTGTTGCTGCTTTGAGCCGGTTCATAAGCCGGTTAGGGGAGAAGGCGATGCCTTTGTATCAGATGATGAAGAACACATATGGTTTTGTTTGGAGCGATGCTGCAAACTCTGCTTTTGAAGATCTGAAGACACATCTTGCTGAGCCGTCGGTCCTTGCTGCTCCAGTTGAGAGAGAGCCGCTGTTGTTATACATAGCCGCCAACTCACGAGATGTTAGTGTGGCGATTGTGGTCGAGTGCAAGGAGGTTGGCAAGGAACACCCGGTTCAACGGCCGGTTTACTATGTCAGTGAGGTGTTAATTGAATCCAAACAACGATATCCACATTGGCAAAAGCTTGTATATGGGGTGTTCATGGTGAGCCGGAAGCTTAAACATTATTTTCAGGGTCACCCAATCACTGTGGTTAGCTCTGCTCCTTTGGGAGACATCATTCAAAACAGAGAAGCCACTGGACGAGTCGCCAAGTGGGCCATTGAGCTTGGGTCTCATGGGTTGAAGTATGTACCACGTACTACGATCAAGTCTCAAGCACTGGTTGATTTTATTAATGACTGGACAGAGATGCATATGCCGGAAGAGAAACCAGACAACACATATTGGACTATTCACTTTGATGGATCCAAACAACTGGAAGGCTCGGGGGCTGGAGTTGTTCTAATCTCCCCTCGAGGTGACAAGTTTTGTTATGTGTTGCGGCTAATGTTTCCATGCACTAACAACGCAGCGGAATATGAAGCTTTGCTCCATGGTCTTCGGGTGGCCAGAGAGATGAGCCTAAGCCGGTTCCGGTGTCTTGGCGACTCAGATTTAGTGGCTCCACAAGTCTCAGGTAAGTGGGATTCCAAAGATCCTCTCATGGCGGCTTATCGCCGTGAAGTTGATGCTGTTGAAGGGCATTTTAAAGGTTATCACGTGGAGCACATTGACCGTAGGAAGAATGAAGCGACTGATGCTTTAAGCCGGTTGGGATCTCAGCGTAAGCTGGTGCCACCTAACACCTTTTTGGATGTTTTGCATAACCCGTCTGTTAAGTTACCCACAGAAGATCTAGCCGTTCCTGACCCGGAGGCACAGTTGGTGGTGGCTCTTCATGTCATCCCAGATTGGACAGTGCCGTTCTTGGCTTACATGACCCGGGGAGAGTTGCCAGCGGATGAGACCCTAGCTCGACAGATAACCCGGCGGTCTAAGTCAATGATGATTTCTGATGGAGAATTATGCCATCGCAGCGTCTTTGGAGTGTTTCAGCGGTGTGTTTCCCCTGAAGAAGGCCAAGAAATTCTTCGTGAGATCCATGAAGGCGATTGTGGTCATCACGCCGGGTCAAAATCTCTGGTGGCCAAGGCTTTTTGTCATGGTTTTTACTGGTTGACGGCTCACGCCGATGCAGAGGATGTGGTCAGCAGATGTGATGGATGTCAAAAGTTCGCACGAAGAGCACATGTGCCGGCTCAAGAGCTCCGGATGATTCCAATCACTTGGCCGTTTGCGGTCTGTGTGCTTGACATGGTGGGACCTTTTAAAAGGTCTAAGGATAAAAAGACACATCTTTTAGTGGCAGTTGATAAATTCACAAAGTGGGTTGAGGCAGAGCCGGTGAGTAAGTGTGATGCGGCCACGGCGGTTCAGTTCATGAAAAAGGTGATATTATGTTTTGGTTTTCCACACAGCATTATCACTGACAATGGCACTAATCTATCCCAAGGGGCTATGGAGGAGTTTTGTCAACATGAGCATATTCGGCTTGATGTTTCTTCTGTAGCTCATCCTCAATCCAATGGTCAAGCTGAGAGAGCAAATCAGGAAATTTTAAAAGGTCTCAAACCCCGGCTTATGGTTCCTTTATAGCGAACATCGTGTTGTTGGGTAGAGGAACTACCCTCGGTGTTGTGGAGTATCAACACCACACCTAACAGGTCTACATGTTACACACCTTTATTCATGGTGTATGGAGCAGAAGAAGTGTTGCCTAGTGACATCCGTCATGACTCGCCCTGTGTGGCAGCTTATTTTGAAACTAATAATGAACAAGCCAGACAGGATGCACTTGACTTGTTAGTGTTGGAAATATGCCCTAGAGGCAATAATAAAAGCATTATTATTATATTTCCTTGTTCATGATAATTGTCTTTATTCATGCTATAATTGTGTTATCCGGAAATCGTAATACATGTGTGAATAATAGACACCAACATGTCCCTAGTAAGCCTCTAGTTGACTGGCTCGTTGATCAACAGGTAGTCATGGTTTCCTGACTATGGACATTGGATGTCATTGATAACGGGATCACATCATTAGGAGAATGATGTGATGGACAAGACCCAATCCTAAACATAGCACAAGATCGTATAGTTCGTTTGCTAGAGTTTTCCAATGTCAAGTATCTTTTCCTTAGACCATGAGATCGTGTAACTCCCGGATACCGTAGGAGTGCTTTGGGTGTACCAAACGTCACAATGTAACTGGGTGACTATAAAGGTATACTACGGGTATCTCCGAAAGTGTCTGTTGGGTTGACATGGATCAAGACTCGGATTTGTCACTCTGTATGACGGAGAGGTATCACTGGGCCCACTCGGTAATGCATCATCATAATGAGCTCAAAGTGACCAAGTGTTTGGTCATGGGATCATGCATTATGGTACGAGTAAAGTGACTTGCCGGTAACGAGATTGAACGAGGTATTGGGATACCGACGATCAGATCTCGGGCAAGTAACATACCGATTGACAAAGGGAACTGTATACGGGGTTGCTTGAATGTCGACATCGTGGTTCATCCGATGAGATCATTGAGGAGCATGTGGGAGCCAACATGGGTATCCAGATCCCGCTGTTGGTTATTGACCGGAGAGCGATCTCGGTCATGTCTACATGTCTCCCGAACCCGTAGGGTCTACACACTTAAGGTTCGGTGACGCTAGGATTGTAGGGATATGTATATGCAGTAACCCGAATGTTGTTCGGAGTCCCGGATGAGATCCCGGATGTCACGAGGAGTTCCGGAATGGTCCGGAGGTAAAGATTTATATATAGGAAGTGCTATTTCGGCCATCGGGACAAGTTTCAGGGTCACCGGTATTGTACCGGGACCACCGGAAGGGTCCCGGGGGTCCACCGGGTGGGGCCACCTATCCCGGAGGGCCCCATGGGCTGAAGTGGGAAGGGATCCAGCCCAAAGTGGTCTGGGGCGCCACTTCCCCCTAGGGCCCATGCGCCTAGGGTGGGGGAAACCCTAAAGGAAGAGTCCTAGGAGGGGAAGGCACCTCCTAGGTGCCTTGGGGAGGAGGGATTCCTCCCCTTGGCCGCACCCCCCTAGGAGATTGGATCTCCTTGGCCCTCCTATATATAGTGGGGAGATGGAGGACTTCTTACCCCACACCTTTGGTGCCTCCCTCTCCCTCTCCAACACATCCTCCTCCTCCATAGTGCTTGGCGAAGCCCTGCCGGAGTACTGTAGCTCCATCAACACCACGCCGTCGTGCTGCTGCTGGAGCCATCTTCCTCAACCTCTCCTCTCCCCTTGCTGGATCAAGAAGGAGGAGACGTTACGCTGACCGTACGTGTGTTGAACGCGGAGGTGCCGTCCGTTCGGTGCTAGGATCTCAGGTGATTTGGATCACGTCGAGTACGCCTTCCTCATCCCCGTTCTTTGAACGCTTCCGCGCGTGATCTACAAAGGTATGTACACGCAATCCAATCACTCGTTGCTAGATGAACTCATAGATGGATCTTGGTGAAACCGTAGGAAAATTTTTGTTTTCTGCAATGTTCCCCAACAGTGGTATCAGAGCTAGGTCTATGCGTACTTCTCTTGCACGAGTAGAACACAATTGGTTGTGGGCGTTGATGTTGTCAACTTTCTTACCGCTACTAGTCTTATCTTGCTTCAACGGTATTGTGGGATGAAGCGGCCCGGACCAACCTTACACGTATGCTTATGTGAGACCGGTTCCACCGACTAACATGCACAAGTTGCATAAGGTGGCTGGCGGGTGTCTGTCTCTCCCACTTTAGTTGGAGCGGATTCGATGAAAAGGGTCCTTATGAAGGGTAAATAGAAGTTGACAAATCACGTTGTGGTTTTGGCGTAGGTAAGAAACGTTCTTGCTAGAAACCTATAGCAGCCACGTAAAACTTGCAACAACAATTAGAGGACGTCTAACTTGTTTTTGCAGCAAGTGCTTTGTGATATGATATGGCCAAAGTTGTGATGATTGATGAATGATCTATATGTGATGTATGAGATGTTCATGCTATTGTAATAGGAATCATGACTTGCATGTCGATGAGTATGACAACCGGCAGGAGCCATATGAGTTGTCTTTATTTTTTTGTATGACCTGCGTGTCATTGAGAAACGCCATGTAATTTACTTTACTTTATTGCTAAACGCGTTAGCCATAGTAGTCGAAGTAATAGTTGGCGAGCAACTTCATGGAGACACGACAATGGAGATCATGATGATGGAGATCATGGTGTCATGCCGGTGACAAGATGATCATGGAGCCCCAAGATGGAGATCAAAGGAGCTATGTGATATTGGCCATATCATGTCACTTTTATTATTTGATTGCATGTGATGTTTATCATATTTATGCATCTTGTTTACTTAGAACGACGGTAGTAAATAAGATGATCCCTCATAATAATTTCAAGAAAGTGTTCCCCCTAACTGTGCACCGTTGCGACAGTTCGTTGTTTCAAAGCACCACGTGATGATCGGGTGTGATAGATTCTAACGTTCACATACAACGGGTGTAAGACAGATTTACACATGCAAACACTGAGGTTGACTTGACGAGCCTAGCATGTACAGACATGGCCTCGGAACACAGAAGACCGAAAGGTCGAGCATGAGTCATATAGAAGATATGATCAACATGAAGATGTTCACCGATGTTGACTAGTCCATCTCACGTGATGATCGGACACGGCCTAGTTAACTCGGATCATGTTATACTTACATTACAGGAGGGATGTCTATCTAAGTGGGAGTTCATTGAATAATTTGATTAGATGAACTTAATTATCATGAACTTAGTCTAAATATTTTACAATATGTCTTGTAGATCAAATGGCCAACGTAGTCCTCAACTTCAACGCGTTCCTAGAGAAAACCAAGCTGAAAGATGATGGCAGCAACTACACGGACTGGGTCCGGAACCTGAGGATCATCCTCATAGCTACCAAGAAAGATTATGTCCTACAAGCACCGCTAGGTGACGCACCTGTTCTCCCTGGAGAACAAGACGTTATGAACGCTTGGCAGGCACGTACCGATGACTACTCCCTCGTTCAGTGCGGCATGCTTTATAGCTTAGAGCCGGGGCTCCAAAAGCGTTTTGAGAGACACGGAGCATATGAGATGTTCGAAGAGCTGAAAATGGTTTTCCAAGCTCATGCCCGGGTCGAGAGATATCAAGTCTCCGACAAGTTCTTCAGCTGTAAGATGGAGGAAAACAGTTCTGTCAGTGAGCACATACTCACTATGTCTGGGTTGCATAACCGCTTGACTCAGCTAGGAGTTAATCTCCCGGATGACGCGGTCATTGACAGAATCCTTCAGTCGCTTCCACCGAGCTACAAGAGCTTTGTGATGAACTTCAATATGCAGGGGATGGAAAAGACCATTCCTGAAGTATTTGCAATGCTGAAATCAGCAGAGGTAGAAGTCAAAAAGGAACATCAAGTGTTGATGGTGAATAAAACCATTAAGTTCAAGAAAGGCAAGGGTAAGAAAACCTTCAAGAAAGACGGCAAGGGAGTTGCCACGCCCGGCAAGCAAGCTGCCGGGAAGAAGCCAAAGAATGGACCCAAGCCCGAGACTGAGTGCTTTTATTGCAAGGAAAGTGGTCACTGGAAGCGGAACTGCCCCAAATACTTAGCGGACAAGAAGGCCGGCAAAACGAAAGGTATATGTGATATACATGTAATTGATGTGTACCTTACCAGTACTCGTAGTAGCTCCTGGGTATTTGATACCGGTGCAGTTGCTCACATTTGTAACTCAAAGCAGGAGCTGCGGAATAAGCGGAGACTGGCGAAGGATGAGGTGACGATGCGCGTCGGGAATGGTTCCAAGGTCGATGTGATCGCCGTCGGCACGCTACCTCTACATTTACCTACGGGATTAGTTTTGAACCTCAATAATTGTTTTTAGTGCCAAGTTTGAGCATGAACATTGTATCAGGATCTCGTTTAATACGAGATGGCTACTCATTTAAATCCGAGAATAATGGTTGTTCTATTTATATGAGAGATATGTTTTATGGTCATGCTCCGATGGTGAATGGTTTATTCTTAATGAATCTCGAGCGTAATGCTACACATATTCATAGTGTGAATACCAAAAGATGTAAGATTGATAATGATAGCCCCACATACTTGTGGCACTGCCGCCTTGGTCACATAGGTGTCAAACGCATGAAGAAGCTCCATGCAGATGGACTTTTAGAGTCTCTTGATTACGAATCATTTGACACGTGCGAACCATGCCTCATGGGTAAAATGACCAAGACTCCGTTCTCAGGAACAATGGAGCGAGCAACCAACTTATTGGAAATCATACATACTGATGCGCGCAGTCCAATGAGCGTTGAGGCTCGCGGTGGCTATCGTTATGTTCTCACCCTCACTGATGACTTGAGTAGATATGGGTATGTCTACTTAATGAAACACAAGTCTGAGACCTTCGAAAAGTTCAAGGAATTTCAGAGTGAGGTTGAGAATCAACGTGACAGGAAAATCAAGTTCCTACGATCAGATCGTGGAGGAGAATACTTGAGTCACGAGTTTGGCACACACTTAAGAAAATGTGGAATAGTTTCACAACTCACGCCGCCTGGAACACCTCAGCGTAATGGTGTGTCCGAACGTCGTAATCGCACTCTATTGGATATGGTGCTATCTATGATGTCTCTTGCCGATTTACCGTTATCTTTTTGGGGCTATGCTTTAGAGACTGCCGCATTCACTTTAAATAGGGCTCCGTCGAAATCCGTTGAGACGACACCGTTTGAATTATGGTTTGGGAAGAAACCTAAGCTGTCGTTTCTAAAATTTGGGGATGCGATGCTTATGTCAAGAAACTTCAACCTGAAAAGCTCGAACCCAAATCAGAAAAATGCGTCTTCATAGGATACCCTAAAGAAACTATTGGGTATACCTTCTACCTCAGATCCGAAGGCAAGATCTTTGTTGCCAAGAATGGGTCCTTTCTAGAGAAAGAGTTTCTCTCGAAAGAAGTAAGTGGGAGGAAAGTAGACCTTGATGAAGTATTACCTCTTGAACCGGAAAATGGCGCAACTCAAGAAAATGTTTCTGAGGTGCATGCACCGACAAGAGAGGAAGTTAATGATGATGATCAAGATACTTCTGATCAAGCTCCTACTAAAATTCGAAGGTCCACAAGGACACGTTCCGCACCAGAGTGGTACGGCAACCCTGTCTTGGAAATCATGTTGTTAGACAACGGCGAACCTTCGAACTATGAAGAAGCGATGGCGGGCCCGGATTCTGACAAATGGCTAGAAGCCATGAAATCCGAGATAGGATCCATGTATGAAAACGAAGTATGGACTTTGACTGACTTGCCCGTAGAGTGGCGAGCCATAGAAAATAAATGGATCTTTAAGAAGAAGGCAGACGCGGATGGTAATGTGACCATCTATAAAGCTCGGCTTGTCGCTAAGGGTTATCGAGAAGTTCAAGGGGTTGACTACGATGAGACTTTCTCACCGGTAGCGAAGCTAAAGTCTGTCCGAATCATGTTAGCAATTGCCGCTTTCTACGATTATGAGATATGGCAAATGGACGTCAAAACGGCATTCCTTAATGGTTTCCTTAAGGAAGAATTGTATATGATGCAGCCGGAAGGTTTTGTCGATCCTAAGAATGCTGACAAGGTGTGCAAGCTCCAACGCTCGATTTATGGGCTGGTGCAAGCATCTCGGAGTTGGAACATTCGCTTTGATGAGATGATCAAAGCGTTTGGGTTTACGCAGACTTATGGAGAAGCCTGCGTTTACAAGAAAGTGAGTGGGAGCTCTGTAGCATTTCTCATATTATATGTAGATGACATACTTTTGATGGGAAATGATATAGAACTTTTGGATAGCATTAAGGCCTACTTGAATAAGAGTTTTTCAATGAAGGACCTTGGAGAAGCTGCTTATATATTAGGCATCAAGATCTACAGAGATAGATCAAGATGCCTCATAGGTCTTTCACAAAGCACATACCTAGATAAGATATTGAAGAAGTTCAATATGGATCAGTCTAAGAAGGGGTTCTTGCCTGTGTTGCAAGGTGTGAAATTGAGCTCAGCTCAATGTCCGACCACGACAGAAGATATAGAAGAGATGAGTGTCATCCCCTATGCCTCAGCCATAGGTTCTATTATGTATGCCATGCTGTGTACCAGACCTGATGTAAACCTTGCCGTAAGTTTGGTAGGAAGGTACCAAAGTAATCCCGGCAAGGAACACTGGACAGCGGTCAAGAATATCCTGAAGTACCTGAAAAGGACTAAGGAAATGTTTCTCGTTTATGGAGGTGACGAAGAGCTCGTCGTAAAGGGTTACGTCGACGCTAGCTTCGACACAGATCTGGATGACTCTAAGTCACAAACCGGATACGTGTATATTTTGAATGGTGGGGCAGTAAGCTGGTGCAGTTGCAAGCAGAGCATCGTGGCGGGATCTACATGTGAAGCGGAGTACATGGCAGCCTCGGAGGCAGCACATGAAGCAATTTGGGTGAAGGAGTTCATCACCGACCTAGGAGTCATACCCAATGCGTCGGGGCCAATCAAGCTCTTCTGTGACAACACTGGAGCTATTGCTCTTGCCAAGGAGCCCAAGTTTCACAAGAAGACAAGGCACATCAAGCGTCGCTTCAACTCCATTCGTGAAAATGTTCAAAATGGAGACATAGATATTTGTAAAGTACACACGGACCTGAATGTAGCAGATCCGTTGACTAAACCTCTCCCTAGAGCAAAACATGATCAACACCAGAATTCCATGGGTGTTCGATTCATCACAATGTAACTAGATTATTGAGTCTAGTGCAAGTGGGAGACTGTTGGAAATATGCCCTAGAGGCAATAATAAAAGCATTATTATTATATTTCCTTGTTCATGATAATTGTCTTTATTCATGCTATAATTGTGTTATCCGGAAATCGTAATACATGTGTGAATAATAGACACCAACATGTCCCTAGTAAGCCTCTAGTTGACTAGCTCATTGATCAACAGATAGTCATGGTTTCCTGACTATGGACATTGGATGTCATTGATAATGGGATCACATCATTAGGAGAATGATGTGATGGACAAGACCCAATCCTAAACATAGCACAAGATCATATAGTTCGTTTGCTAGAGTTTTCCAATGTCAAGTATCTTTTCCTTAGACCATGAGATCGTGTAACTCCCGAATACTGTAGGAGTGCTTTGGGTGTACCAAACGTCACAACGTAACTGGGTGACTATAAAGGTATACTACGGGTATCTCCGAAAGTGTCTGTTGGGTTGACATGGATCAAGACTGGGATTTGTCACTCCGTATGACGGAGAGGTATCACTGGGCCCACTCGGTAATGCATCATCATAATGAGCTCAAAGTGACCAAGTGTCTGGTCACGGGATCATGCATTACGGTACGAGTAAAGTGACTTGCCGGTAACGAGATTGAACGAGGTATTGGGATACTGACGATCAGATCTCGGGCAAGTAACATACCGATTGACAAAGGGAACTGTATACGGGGTTGCTTGAATCCTCGACATCGTGGTTCATCCGATGAGATCATCGAGGAGCATGTGGGAGCCAACATGGGTATCCAGATCCCGCTGTTGGTTATTGACCGGAGAGCGATCTCGGTCATGTCTACATGTCTCCCGAACCCGTAGGGTCTACACACTTAAGGTTCAGTGATGCTAGGATTGTAGGGATATGTATATGCAGTAACCCGAATGTTGTTTGGAGTCCCGGATGAGATCCCGGACGTCACGAGGAGTTCGGGAATGGTCCGGAGGTAAAGAATTATATATAGTAAGTGCTATTTCGGCCATCGGGACAAGTTTCAGGGTCACCAGTATTGTACCGGGACCACCGGAAGGGTCCCGGGGGTCCACCGGGTGGGGCCACCTATCCCGGAGGGCCCCATGGGCTGAAGTGGGAAGGGATCCAGCCCAAAGTGGGCTGGGGTGCCACTTCCCCCTAGGGCCCATGCGCCTAGGGTGGGGGAAACCCTAAAGGAAGAGTCCTAGGAGGGGAAGGCACCTCCTAGGTGCCTTGGGGAGGAGGGATTCCTCCCCTTGGCCGCACCCCCCTAGGAGATTGGATCTCCTTGGCCCTCCTATATATAGTGGGGAGATGGAGGACTTCTTACCCCACATCTTTGGTGCCTCCCTCTCCCTCTCCAACACATCCTCCTCCTCCATAGTGCTTGGCGAAGCCCTGCCGGAGTACTGCAGCTCCATCAACACCACGCCGTCGTGCTGCTGCTGGAGCCATCTTCCTCAACCTCTCCTCTCCCCTTGCTGGATCAAGAAGGAGGAGACGTTACACTGACCGTACGTGTGTTGAACACGGAGGTGCCGTCCGTTCGGTGCTAGGATCTCAGGTGATTTGGATCACGTCGAGTACGCCTTCCTCATCCCCGTTCTTTGAACGCTTCCGTGCGTGATCTACAAAGGTATGTAGATGCAATCCAATCACTCGTTGCTAGATGAACTCATAGATGGATCTTGGTGAAACCGTAGGAAAAAAAAATTCTGCAACGTTCCCCAACAGTTGGATGAGTAAATAGACTTAGCAGCGGCTCGATCAGCAATTTATCAACAGGACATGCGCCGTTATCACAGCCGCCGGGTTAAATCCAGGACTTTTCAGGAAGGTGACCTGGTGCTCTGGCTCATCCAGGATCTGTCCGATGCACACAAGTTATCCCCGCCTTGGGAAGGACCCTTTGTGGTCAGCAAAAACTTAAACAACGGGTCATAGTACCTCATTGATGTTCGAGAGCACAAAGACTCACGTAAGTCGGAAGAGGATACCCGCCGGCCGTGGAACATTGCTCAATTTCGGCCATACTACACCTGAGCCACCGGCTCTCATCATGTACATACTTTAACATTGTATATACCATGATAAGTAATAAAGCAAGACCATCGGTCTCTTTTCTTTTCAAAGATTGCGCATCTTTGTTATTTCTTATTTTCAAATGACTATTAAGGAGCTGATCATATTTGAATCAAGTCTAACCTTTTTTTAGTCCAGCTTATGATCGTATTCGAATCTAGCTGCAACTATCATGGTCACTTGGGGGCTTCCTGTTCAAACATAGGTCATATTCGAACCAAAGAGAACATAGCTGTCGTAACCCTCTTGATTGGCTCAAGGCCAAACTCACTAGGGGGCTTCTTGATCGTATCTGAATCATAGCTTAACCCCTTTTGGGTCCGACTTGGATTGTATCCGAATCAGGGTCGTTAAAAACCTCTCAAGGTCATTTGGGGGCTTCCTGTTCAAACATAGGTCGTATTCAAACCAAAGAGAACATAGCTGTCGGTACCCTCTTGGTCGGTGCAACGCCAAAACCACTGGGGGTATATGGTCGTATTCGAACCTTAGCTTAACCCCTTTGGTCTGGTTTACTGATCGTATTCGAATCAGAAACCCCCAACCTTCAAATACAAGGTTAAATCATATTTATTACCTGTTATTTGCCTTTTAGTTCTTTGTTGTCTTAATTTCACAAATAATTAGCATGGTCTTTTTCGCTGGGTGGACTATTTGACAACGAAGCCACCAAGGTATGATGATCATTAAGTATTCAGAAGTATTGACTTCTCACAAAGATGGAGTTATCAACTTCATTACCCGGGTTATTTAAACCGGTAGTCTAAGGATCAGAGGTACAAGTATGACTATTATTTTTACGCAATTGTCTACTGCATTAACCAAAGGGTTAGTTTCAGCCTTGTTCTCTTTTTATATCTGTTTCTATTTTCTATTATGGTAAACATATTGGCTATAAGCTGGGTGTTTTAACCCGTTTGGTACTAAGCCGCCAAGCCAATTTTTTCTCTTGTATTTACAGGAGCAGAGCTGAAGTATTACAGGGACAACCATAAATATGATGCATATATTGACATCAGGAAACACATAATCACATACAAGGGTTTTATGCGCGATGGCATAAGCAAAGCATGCAGTGTTTTCACAGCTAAACTATTACAAGGCTTTTATAAGCCCATGAAGATGGTTATTGCTCCTCCCTCGCCGGTTCACCACCCTCTGTTGACTGGAAGCTGGGTTTTGACCAGTCAAAACCATTCAGGGCGACAAATTCTGCTTCTTCGTCAATAAGGCCGGTCGGGTCAACTTCCGGGGCAAATGTATTTTCACGAACAGGCGGGATTAAATCTGTCACCTTGTACGAGGGAGTTGCCATATTCTTATTTTCAACATCAAAACCCGGCTAATACTTGTCGATGTTGGTTTCATCTCCAAGAATAGTCGCATGTGGTCGCACCTCCCTCACGCAAGCAATGAAGTCGTCCTGTTCAAACAGTGACCCGTCTTCCTTTACCGTGGGGTACCCTCTGGCTACATTAGTCGGGTCTAGATCTGGCACCCAAGCCTTGGAGCGGCTCAGGGCAGTCAAAGCTCCGGCTCTGGCATAGGAGCACTTAACCTCTTCGAACCTGGCGGGCAAAATTGACAGCTTCTTTAAAACATCGCTGAGCCGGTTGGGACCTTGATTGACAGGAGAGATGGCAGCAAGTGCCCGTTGTGCGCCAATATATAATTGCTCCACTAAGGTATACACTGCCTTCAGTTTAATCACATGATCTTGGCTTAGATTCTTGCTTCGTGGGCCTGCACATATTTTGTAAACAAAGTCAGCTGGCAGGTTATATTCTGGATTAGGAAACAGTACACAAGATTAAAGACATACGGCTTACCAAAGATGGCGGCCACCATTTGAGACACCCGGCCCTTTAAACCGTTCAGCTCTGTTGAAACTTCTTCAAGGGCTGCTTCGGCCTTCTCGGCGCATTGTGTCAGAAGCGTTTTTTCCTCTGCCCAGGTTTTCTTCTTGGCAATGAAGCTAGTCTTCAAATTTTCCGTCTCAGAGAGACTTATTTGCAATTTGGAGTTAGCAGACTGGATTTATGCCTCTTGACCTGCTAGCCGAGTCTTCACGTCAGTCAATTGCGAGCTCAGTTCAGATAAGGCATTCTGCAAAAAACATACCCAGATGAGTCAAGATTTCACTTAAAGTTCAAAAATCAAGATTCAAGTCTCAAGTACTTTACAAAAAACCACTTGACACTTGGGGGCTAATGTATGCCAAAACAATTTCTTATGACTCTAAAGACATACTTTAAGTCCCAAGTACTTTACAAACTAACAACACTTGGCACTTGGGGGCTAATGTATGCTATTCAGCAAGTTTCTCAAGGTTAAGCCGGATTATGAAGTCCTTTGAATACGGTACAAGACAATTTAAAGTACCGGCTTATTTATGATCAAAATAAACAGGCCCTTGGGGACTACAGGTGAAGCTTTATTCTATTTTATTGAACTCAAGAAAGGTTTCAACGGTAAAAGTATTGGCCTATATTATAAAGTCTACAGATCATTCCAGTTCTCTCATAATCTGAAAACTTGGGGGCTGGCAGAATATAGATAAGCCAGAAGAACATACTTCGTATTTCAGCTGCATCTGTTTGACCATTTCGATCTCTGAGTCGCGACTGGAGTGCACATGGCTGAGATATCCGGATAAAATATCATTGGCATTCAGATGATCATAATGTGCAACATCAAAGCGCACTTTCTGTCTCTCCAATGCCTCTTGTTTCTCCGTGTGGCGAGCCAACACGGTTGGATTCCCCGACTCAACAAAGCAGCTCCCGGTGATCAAAACATCTTGCGCAGACGGTGATGGCGGGTTGGCTGAGCTTAATGGTCCAGTTGCGGAAGGGTTCACGGTGGTGTCATCAAACGACGGCTCAAGAGGATTTGCTTCTGCATTGACAGGCGGGTCTTCTGGAGTTTCAGTTGATGGAGGAGAAGGTCGCCTTGCTAGTTTAGGAGCAAGTACTGGCGGGTATTCCGCTGGTTTAATCACCTTGGCCTTCTTAGACTTAGCTTGGCCACTAAGTGAAAGCTTATCGGACTGTCATTATAAAGAGACAATTTGAAAAACACGGAAGACAAAGGGTTTTTTCTTACCCAGGGGCAGTGAGGGAGTCCTGGATTAGGGGGTGTCCAGATAGCCGGACTATACCTTCGGCCGGACTCCTGGACTATGAAGATACAAGATTGAAGACTTCGTCCCGTGTCCGGAAGGGGCTTTCCTTGGAGTGGAAGGCAAGCTTGGCGATACGGATATGTAGATCTCCTACCATTGTAACCGACTCTGTGTAACTCTAGCCCTCTCTGGTGTCTATATAAACCGGAGGGTTTTAATCCGTAGGACGAACAACAATCATACCAATGGCTAGCTTCTAGGGTTTAGCCTCCTTGATCTCGTGGTAGATCTACTCTTGTACTACCCATATCATCAATATTAATCAAGCAGGACGTAGGGTTTTACCTCCATCGAGAGGGCCCGAACCTGGGTAAAAACATCGTGTCCCTCGTCTCCTGTTACCATCCTCCTAGACTCATAGTTCGGGACCCCCTACTCGAGATCCGCCGGTTTTGACACCGACAGACAGTCTTGAAGGCCGGAAACTGGGTTTGAGACGAGTCGCCAGAAGAGCGAGATACCTCTTGCAAAGATAAGACAAAGTAAGTAATACAAGGAAGGACATCCATTAACAAAAAGTCGAAGACAAAGAAATAAACCTCATTCTGGCATTTTTGGGAGTTTGTTGAAGAACAACAGTCGGTTCGTCTTCGGTCCGGGCTTGATGGCGGCTCTCATGTTGCTGCTTTTTCAAAAGAAAGTGAGGGTCCAGATAAGCCAAAGGGTGTGAAAACCTTACTTTTCGGGTTACGACTCGAAGTTTCTGTCTTGGCAAATGTGTTGAGTCGAAGGAAATAGTTACCTCTTCTTCCACGGCCTGACTGGCCCCAGTGTCGTACTGGTAATGATCAGTGTTAATAAGATTATAAAAGAGTCGGCCAAGGGAGTCAAGGGCTACCTCTGACTTAGAAGTTTCGTCGAGTTTCATCATGTCTTCAACAGTGCTCCTCTTCTTCTTTTTGGACCTCCGGGTCGTTTTCTTGGCGGTTATGGCAGCGACTCTTGCTTTCTTGGCAGCTTCGTGGTCATATTTCACCTTCCAGAAGTCAGATTTGGCCTGCAAACAGGTAAAAACAAAATGAAAGGTTAGGCAAGTGTTAAATAATACGGCTGAGAAAAATACAAAGGAGAGAGATCAGAGTATCCTTACTTCTGGCGTCGGGTTAAGCTTGCAGAAAGGGTTTAACCCGACGATACTGCAGTCTTCGTACTTCCCGTTCACCACAAGGGACATTGAAAACAATATTTGCTTCCGTTAATTGACGGGGCTTGTGACGAAGAGAGTTCGTCTGGGCCTCCACCATACTCGTACATCAATATTGATCGACGGCTCAGAGGAATAACCCACCATGAGATCCAGCAGCGGGTCAGGTCAACTCCAGTCAAGTCGTTGCCTAATAAGGCGTTAATCCTTTTTATGGATGGGATCAGCTTCCTACGTTCAGCAGCCGTAAGCTTGTCAGGGAGCGCGAATTTGGAGTCAAGACGCTCGGCGCGATAACCCAGCAGTGGCTTCTCATTTGTTGGTGAAATATCTTGACAGTAGAACCAAGTCTGGTTCCAGTCTTTGGGATGACTCGATAAGACTATGAGGGGGAAGACAGCGCCTTGCCGACACTGAATTGAGATGCCTCCAAGCTCCAAGCTAAGGCCATTGGTGCACTCGTTCTGCCAGTTCAGATAAAAATATTCTCTAAACAGCTCCACGGTCGGCTCTTGTTGAAGATACACTTCACAGAGCACTTGGAAGTTACAGATGTTAGAAATGGAATTGGGCCCAATACCTTGAGGGTGGAGTTTGAAAAAATGGAGGACCTCTCTAAAGAAATTTGAGCCGGGCGGTGAGAAGCCACGGTTCATATGGTCAGTAAAAACAACCACTTCGCCAGCCCTTGGATTGGGTCGTTCTTCGTCTGGGTTAGGGGCACGGTAAGACATGGCGTCTTTTCCTGGCAAAAATCCTATGGTGAAGAACTCCTTCAAACGTTCCTCAGTTATGGTTGAGGGAACCCAGTTACAGATGGTTGGTGCTTTGGACGGCATGATGTTCAAAAATGAACTGAAAAGAAAGGCAACATGCCAGTTCAATTCAATGGTAAAATTAACAGTTCAATGATGATAATACAGGGAAGTAATGGCGGCTTAGTTAAGGGCTAATGCCATATAAGGAAAAGTAAGCCGGCACAGTAAGCCGCCATGACTACAGATATTTGAGAAAAGCAAAGTCAGCGAAGTGTTGAGACAAACAAATTTCCTAAACTGCTTGGTATTATTCTAGATCAAATGGCTATTCAAAAATGGGAAAAATTCTAGACCTAAAAAGTTTAGCGCAGATAAGTCTGTGAGTTCTAATGAGATCTTTGAACCAGAGAAAGGGATCTGTGGGCATCAAGAGTAGGCACAAAAACGCTACCGCACAAGCTTATATATCTTTTTGGATCAAGAAGAGGCCTGCGGTGGAAGAACTACGAAGAACTACGATGAACTATGAAGAACACGAAGGAGTCTGGAAACCCTAATGCGGATCTGAGAAGTGAAAAGGAGAACACTTACAACCACGGATCTCCTGCGGAGGTCGCCGCCGTTCTCTGGACCAATTCGGGTTGATGCAGCGGCGAAGGTCGACAGAGACGGAGGAGAAGCGCGACGGCGGTGAGGCTCGAGCAGCAGGAGGGTTGAGAGAGGAAAAAGACGGAGAGAGAGAGAGAGAGAGAGAGAGAGAGAGAGGAGAGAAGAATGAGGAAGGTCGAGGCGTGTCTATTTATAAGGAAAAATGTGAACAGACGGGCGCGAAAATCGAGGGGGAGCCAAATAATGGTTATCCAACTACACAGACGCCTCGATTCTCGAAAGACATAAAAGATGAAGACCCGTTGGGAGATGGCGTCATAAAAGATTTTTGCGTTTTCAAGAGATGACATCATGGCGGGTTACAAAAACTTATGCGAGGATAAGAAGATGGATTTTGTCTAAGTGTTGAAGATTGACAAAGAATGAAGTTCAAAGTCAACCTAGGGCCTAATGTTGGGGATGTAGCTATCAGTTATGACCCGCCCAGGAGGGGCCGGGTTAGCCCCAATGGCGGGTTACACAAGAAGCCCAGTGAACACTAAGATGATAGTTTATCAAATCTTATAGAAGGCCCAAAGGCCTAGAGGCGGCTTAAGGCCCAATATTGCAAACCGCCGTATGTAAGGAAAGACTTGTAAAGAAAGGCATGTAAAGGAAGTCACCGAGCCGGACACGATTATGAGCCGGCCGGGACTCTGTAGGCCACCAGGCGTCAACCCGTGTATATAAGGGGACGACCCAGTGGCGGCTTAGGGCAAGAAACAAGAGATCGGTAACCATGCCGGCGAGTTAAGCCTCTTGGTTACCGAAACCCCAGCAATACCAACACAAGTAGACGTAGGCTTTTACCTTCATCGTAAGGGGCCAAACTAGTATAAAACCTCTTGTGTCCTTTGTCCCGATTAACCCCTTTAAGCTTCCTAGTTGAAATGGCCCTACGACTAAGTCCTTTCTCTAGGACATCTTCCGTGACAATTCCACGACACTTATGTTAATAATAATAATTCCAGAAAATGCTTTAATCTTTGAAATTTCATAGAAAATAAACCGTAACTCCGATGAAAATGTTTTCTATATGAAAGTTTCTCAGAAAAATCCAACATATCCGAATGCGCTGTCCTTTCACGTGTCACTTTCCCTTAGCATGTTGAACATGGAACCGTCCCCTCTCTTCCACTTGTCCGGAATTCGTCTAACGTCGGGAATTCATCCTCGGATGTTTATCCCCTCCGTCTGCAACGTGTAGTACTACATTAGGACAACCCTAGCTCTGCCTATTGTCATGTAATGCTTAGTGATGCATCTCTTTGCTCTATATTTACAGTTTCTTCCCCCTCTCCTCTCCGGTAGACCCCGAGACCGATGCCGCCCTGTGATCGACTACGTCGACGACACTTTTCCTTTTCAACAGAGCTTCCAGGCAAGCAAACCCCCTTGAGCATTCCGGTATTGCCCCTTTCTTTCCCTCTCATGCTTGCATTAGAACTGCTACTGCTTTCTGTATGATCCTACTCTGATGCATAGCCTGTTTTTGTTACCTGCTTATTCTAAACTGCTTAGTATAGGTTGGTTAGAGATCCAGCTGTGACCCCCACCTTGTCCCAGTTGCCCCGCTTTATGTTCGATGACTCGATCAATGTGATCGACGTCCAGGCACCGACACCGCACATCACCCCCACTAGTTGTACAACTCTGCAGAGTTACCATCGAGTACCGAGGGTGGAACCTCATACATCACTCCTGATGAGATCTCTGTAGTGTAGCTATTCGATCATGGTCATCGAGGGTGATTTGCTCCTTAACCACTTCCGATATATCTCTATCGTGCAACCCCTCAAGTGTGAACCTCGAGGGTGGATCCTCTTATGTTCACCTTGATGATTACATCGAGTGGAATTCACCGGAAGATACAAGATTGAAGACTTCGTCCCGTGTCCGGAAGGGACTTTCCTTGGCGTGGAAGGCAAGCTTGGCGATACGGATATGTAGATCTCCTACCATTGTAACCGACTCTGTGTAACCCTAGCCCTCTCCGATGTCTATATAAACCAGAGGGTTTTAGTCCGTAGGACGAACAACAATCATACCATAGGCTAGCTTCTAGGGTTTAGCCTCCTTGATCTCATGGTAGATCTACTCTTGTACTACCCATATCATCAATATTATTCAAGTAGGACATAGGGTTTTACCTCCATCGAGAGGGCCTGAACCTGGGTAAAAACATCGTGTCCCTCGTCTCCTGTTACCATCCGCCTAGACGCACAGTTCGGGACCCCCTACCCAAGATCCACCGGTTTTGACACCGACATTGGTGCTTTCATTGAGAGTTCCTCTGTGCCGTCGCCATCAGGAAGGATGCCTCATCCTGTCTTTAAAGATGGCACCGTTGCTAAGGGAGCTTTGGCTGTCGGCCAAACTCTCCGGCTAGGTGGTTTCCTTATGACCGCCTGTTCGGCTGCTGCGCCGACGATGACCTCTCCGGTCATCGAAAGCAATCTTCACGTCAGCTCGGAATTCGCCGAGCAGCTAGATCCAATGGAGCTCTCTTCCCTAAACGAGCTCTTGGATCACATCGCCGCCCTGGGAGTCGCTACGGATTACGACCAGATTGGGCCTAAACCCGCTCTGAGAGAGATTAACTCTCCCCATGTCACCCATCACGTTGCCGTGGTAGAGGGACAGTGCGGCGACCCTTCATCTATCTTAAGGACTAGCTATGTCCGGATTCCCGATCCCTCCAAGCCGGATACCCGCGAAGGGGAGGACATCACTCAAGACCTGAACTTAAAGTCAGGTGACGGGCTAGATTCATTGGACAGCATCCAAGAATCCAAACTTCCGAGTTCGGAAACTCCTTGGCCCCTGGGTCTCAGATTGGGTGAGGTTTCGTATTTGATTCCATCCACCCACCCATACATAAGTGATCTATCCCAAATTAGGCAAGAGCCTGAAGAAACAGTACATCATTACTGGGCCAGATTCCTCCTGGTTATGAATAGGATAAAGGACTGCCGCGAGGAAGATGCAATTTCATTCTTCTGCAATAATTGCACGGACATGGGAATCCTCAACGCCATAAGTCGCCTTGATATTACACGCTTCGCTGACTTGGCGTCCATAGTATGAAAGTACTATGCGATGGAAAGCGCCTAGAAAACCGAAATAAAATTTTGCGACAATCCGGCCCTGAATACAAACCCAGTCCGAAATAAAAGGGTGCATCATCGCCAGACACCCGGGTTCAATACCAAAAAGCAAAAGCCCTCTACAGGGCACGGAACCATACTGGAAGGATGGCTTAATGGACCCTGCAAAATTCACAGTGCAGAGGGCGCCACACCAACTCATAGCCTTAGAGCATGTTGGATACTCCGGCAGGTGGCAAAAATTGGCGAAGATCTTCTAATTCCAGAAGCCACAGAAAGCCACCCCAGAGAAACCAGTACGGTATTAACAGTCTTCGAGACTTTCGCATCAAATAATATGCGAAAAAGAACACTCCGCAGCCTTGCCGAAGTCTACCAAGTAGCAACAATAAACCCATGGAGTGACACGGCTATTACTTTTAATGCCAGTGATGAACCTAAATTCCGAACAGCCCGAGCACCAGCCGCATTGGTCCTCAGTCCAATAGTGGACGGCTTTCGTCTTACCAAGGTACTCATGGATGGCGGCAGCGGATTGAACCTCATTTATGAGGAAACCCTTCAAAAAATGGAAATAGACTGGAACCACATTGAGCGAAGCAGCACAACGTTTAGAGGAATAATCCCTAGTCGGGAAGCGCGTTGTACAGGAAAAATCACACTAGATGTGGTGTTCAGCATGCCGGATAATTACAGGTCCGAAGAGGTCACGTTCCAGGTGGCCCCGTTCAGTAGCGGATATCACGCTCTGCTAGGGCAGGAAGCGTTTATAGTCTTCCAAGCAATACCCCATTACGAGTACATGAAGCTCAAGATGCCCGGGCCTAACGGAATCATCACTCTCGCTAGTGATCCGGACATAGCACTCCGCGCTGAAAACAAAACAGCCGCACTGGCCCTCGAGGCGCTATCCGAAGCCCTAGCGGCTGAGGAACTGACTGCGCTGTGCTCCATGGTCAATAGGGACGAGATGATACTCGATAAAAGATCCAAGTCCACCTCCTTTAAACCGGCGGACGAAATAGTCAAGTTTCAGGTCCATCCAACGGACCCCAATAAAACAGCTTCCATCGGGGCACAGTTAAGCCCTGATGTAGACGCCGCACTGCGAGAGTTCCTACGAGAGAACTGGGACATTTTCGCCTGGCACCCTTCAGACATGCCAGGAATCCCACGCAGGTTGGCCGGACACAGCTTAAATATCCTAAAAGGATTCAAGCCAGTCAAACAGGCTCTTCGGCGTTTTTCCGAACCTAAGAGACAGGCCATGGGAGAGGAACTAGCCAAGCTATTGGAGGCCAGATTCATCAAAGATATAAAACACCCGGACTGGCTAGCAAACCTGGTGATGGTACCAAAGAAGGACAAATCCTGGCGCCTGTGCATTGATTTCAAAGACCTTAACAAGGCTTTCCCAAAGGATCCCTTCCCTCTCCCCCGCATCGATCAAATTATCGACGCTACCACAGGACATGATTCGTTGTGTTTCCTCAACGCATACTCCGGCTACCATCAAATAAAGATGGCAGAGTCAGACCAAGCCGCAACGGCATTCATCACACCATACGGCCCATTCTGCTTCAACACAATGCCCTCCGGGCTCAAAAATGCCGGCGCAACATATCAGCGCATGATTCAGACATGTTTGGCAAACCAGATCGGCAAAACAGTGGAGGCATACGTAGATGATGTGGTCGTTAAAACAAGACATGTCGAATTTCTAGTAGACGACTTGAGGCTAACATTCGATAACCTCCGAACATACGACATCAAGCTCAACCCGGAAAAATGCGTTTTCGGCATTCCAGCCGGAAAGCTCTTGGGCTTCTTTGTATCCGGTAGAGGAATTGAAGCAAATCCAGCCAAGATCCGAGCTATGTCACAATTGGATATCCCGAAGGACCTCAAACAAATACAAAAATTAACCGGATGCATGGTGGCTCTAAGCTGCTTTATCTCCCGCTTAGGAGAAAAGGCCCTACCCCTTTACCGCCTCCTTCGGCGCACCGAACACTTCGAGTGGACGGATGCAGCCACGGCCGGACTCGACGAAATAAAAGCCATATTGGCAACAAACCCAGCCCTGGCCGCGCCAAACATTGGCGAACCAATGCTATTATACATTGCAGCAACCCATCAGGTTGTAAGCGCAGTGCTCATCGTCGAATGAGAAACGGACGGACACAAATTCCCTCTTCAAAAACCAGTCTACTATGTGTCCACTGTCCTTACTCCGTGCAAGTCACGGTACCCGCATTATCAAAAGATTGCGTACGCGGTATTTATGGCATCCCGGAAGCTGCGACACTACTTTCAAGAGTGTTCAATAACAGTAGCCTCGGAAGTGCCACTTAACGATATTATAAACAACCGCGACGCAATGGGACGGATTGCAAAATGGGCCATTGAGCTCCTCCCGTTCGACATAACTTACAAGCCACGGCGAGCTATCAAGTCGCAAGTTTTGGCCGACTTCATCGCAGAATGGACGGAGGCCGAACTCCCTAAAGAGTACGGCACATATTCAAACTGGGTCATGCACTTCGACGGCTCCAAAATGTTGGCCGGTCTAGGGGCTGGCGTCGTTTTGACATC
Source organism: Triticum urartu (assembly GCF_003073215.2). Classification (NCBI taxonomy): domain Eukaryota; kingdom Viridiplantae; phylum Streptophyta; class Magnoliopsida; order Poales; family Poaceae; genus Triticum; species Triticum urartu. The sequence goes on along the minus strand of NC_053022.1, from coordinate 76,987,980 downwards.
CCCCACAAGAGACACAGTTCAATACGTACTCCAGATAATGTACACAGACTCCAACAATGCAGGCGAATATGAGGCCCTTTTACATGGTCTCCGGATGGCAATATCCATGGGCATTCAATACCTAGAGGTGCGCGGGGACTCGAACCTCGCAATATCCCAAATAAATGGAGACTTTGATGCCAAGGATCCAAAAATGGCAGCTTATCACAACGTCGTCCTAAAAATGTCAGCTCGGTTCGAAGGGCTCGAATTTCACCATATAGCCCAGGAAAATAATCAGGCGGCAGATGTCCTGGCACACATCGGCGCAAAACGCGATGTAGTCCCCCCCAACATCTTCTTGGAATGGCTGTTCAAGCCATCCGTAGTATGGGATGGGGAACCCAGCAATAACAGCCCGGATCCAACCGCACTGCCCGACACCGAATACTCTGACATAATTGGAGGCTCTGCCAATGAAATAACACCTTCAGCCCACGTAATAATGGCCGTCATCGCCCCGTGGACAGAACCATTCCTCGCCTACCTTACTAGGCAGGAACTCCCCGAGGACCAAAATGAGGCACGCTGCATAGTGCGGCGATCTAAAGCCTATAAATTCCATGAGGGAGAGATTTATAAGAAAAGCACTACCGGAGTCCTTCAAAGGTGCATCTCCGAAGAGGAAGGGCCGAACCTCCTGGCTGAAATTCATGCCGGACTCGGCGGTCATCACGCTGCAGCTCGGTCCCTTGTAAGCAAGGCCTTCCGTACAAGCTTTTATTGGCCGACGGCCCGGGCAGACGCCCAGGACTTAGTCCAACGATGCGTCGGTTGCCAACTTTTTGCAAACCAAAGCCATATGCCACCCACCGCCCTCCAAAATATCCCCATCACTTGGCCCTTCACGGTCTGGGGACTTGACATGGTTGGACCCCTTAAAGGCGGAACCCACAAGAAAAAATACTTACTGGTCATTGTGGATAAGTTCACCAAATGGATAGAATCCAAGCCTGTTAAGACGGCTGAATCCGGACCGGTGATAGACTTTATATCCGGGGTTGTACACCGTTACGGCGTCCCCCACAGCATCATCGCTGATAACGGCACGAACTTTACGGCCGACAAGGTAAAACTCTGGTGCAAAAACATGGGCATCAAGCTCGATTATGCTTCCGTCTATCACCCACAAACTAACGGCCAGGTCGAACGTGCAAATGGTCTTATCATGAGCGGCATCGAACCCAGATTAGTGCGGTCCCTTAAGGAATCTAATATGCACTGGGTAGAGAAGCTCGACTCCGTACTCTGGGGGCTGCGGACCATGCCGAATCGCACCACCAGATACACACCATTCTTCATGGTGTACGGCGCAGAGGCAGTTTTGCTGTGCGACATAATTCATGACTCACCTCGAGTGCGCATGTACGAAGAAAGAGAAGCCGAGCTTGATCGGTAGGACAGTTTGGACGCCTTGGAGGAAGAGCATGACGTGGCAAAAGCCCGTTCCGCATTCTATCAACAGCAGGCTCGAAGATACCAAAGCAGAGAAGTACGGGCCAAAAATTACAACGTTGGCGAATTAGTTCTACGCCTGCCGGACAAGAAAAAGGACAAACTCAAGCCCAAGTGGGAAGGTCCCTTCACAATTGACCAAGTCTTGACTGGAGCGTACCGCCTGCGAGATGCATCGGATAACCGACTCGAGCCGAACCCATGGAACGCAGCCCGTCTCCGAAGATTCTACGCCTAGCGTCGGACTCTGTGTTCGTCTCCTTCCTCTGTCCATTTTTTATATACTTTCTGTCTTACATTTCTCTCCTTCTCCTCTCTCTCTCTTATAGCCTTTAAAGGCTCATAAAGTGATGCGCCATCCGCGCTCATCAAACCTGGGGGCTTCTTTAAACAGAAGCTTATTTATATGGGCTTCATGCCCAACACATGTGTCACACTTCCGCATGTACCTTTTATTCACCATTATATGCATCGATATGACTTAAGTTTTTGCCAAGCTAGGTTACCTGGCTCCTGTGCTTACCCCTACGTTCCCGATTGTTCGGCTAGGTGGTAAAGGGAGCACCTCTGCGATTGTTACTACCGGGTCAGCCGGATGTGTACCTCAGACTGGGTGAAGCCGAAAGCTAGCGTTCTTAAGGGAATATTCGGTCGGTGAACTAAAGATGATCTTTTTCACTTATTTATCTATACGCCCCCAGATGTTTTTCCTGCGTCTCTTTTCGCAGAATGGACACGCACTTTAGGGCATGCCTCCCAGGGAAAGGAACCCCTAACGGAACTATTCTCCCTGGAAGATGTTTCTTACTAACCATGTAATATAACATAACTAGTTGGGCACTTGTCTGTTCAAGCACTAATGACCCCTACGCCTGGTCTCCATGCATACCTCGGTTCTTATATAACCGCGAGGGTATTCGGACACACTCCGGACCGTCAGGTCCCGAGGTTGAAGCGAAAAGGTCGGCCATGACAAACGATCTACAATCCGGCTAGAAGGCATTACACATGTCAATTAAAATTACATAGTCAATCTGACTGATTGTATTCCTCTTCAATGCCATCTAACAGGCTGTCTAGCTTACAGTCCTGTTGGGAATACTTTGCGGCCAATTCTACTTGGCCGTATACTAAGCTCACAGGGATCTCCTTCCCATCGGGCCCCACGGGTCCGACCTCGGCCATGTGGTTTGGGTCAGCCTTCGTGTACCGCGTCTTCACCATGGCCCAGGCCTCCCTGGCGCCTTGACGGCAGGCCGACATCTTCCACAATCGGAAGCGCCGCCGCGCTCCCTTCAGCTTCTCTACAAGCTCTCCAAGGCCTTCGGGCATGGAGACGGATGGCCACAAGGCCTGGGCGACGCCTTGCATCACCTGCCGAACTCGCTCGTGCAGTTGTGAGAGCTCGGCAAGAAGGTCACCCGTAGAACCGGGCATTTCCTCAGCAGGACGACCTGTTAACATACCTACATGCATTACTCTGTTAGTCGACTTCCTCGTCGAACTCTTTTTTCAAAGTTCGTTTAAGCACTTACTAAATATGCTGCGTCGAAGCCGTTGATTCTCCTTAACGGAGTCCAACAGCTGGGCAAGAACATCCTTCATTTCAACACCCAGCTTGGTGTTGGCATCTTGGAGATCGTTCTTCTCCCGCCTCACCTTTGTCAACACACTCTCACCAGCCTTCAGCTGGCGTAGGAGTTGTTGCTTTTCCGGATTTAATCCGGCGCCATCTGCAATTTCATTTGTTAGTTTCGCACCCACGCCGCACTTCGCAAAATACTTATCTTTCGAAGCGTATATTACCAGAGGGGGTCTCCTTGGGCTCCCCTGCCGCGGCTAGTGCGGCCTCAAGTTGGGCTTTGCACTCTTCCAGCTCCTGGGACAGTAGGGTATTCTTTTCTGTAAGAACCTGCATAACAAATGATCCTTAAATCAGTTACTCTAACTGTTTCAAGTCTCGGGGGCTACTGGTATATATATAATTACCAAAATTTTCTTACCCGTATGTCTTTTACATACTGCTCCATGGCTCTGGCTAGACCATTTTGAGCGGCACGGAGGTACGCATCTCCCGAATTAAAGGCATCCAATGCCTCTTGGGAGAAACAAGTGTCGTGAAGAACTATCCGGCGACGCCTGTGGTTCATGGCACTCTCCACCTCGGAATTGGTGGCAGACAGTCTGTCCGCATTCTCTGTCGGAGGAGCGTCCGGTGCGCGCCTTGTGTTCGCCTCCGCTTCCGGACCAGGCTTTGGAGCCTGGCTGGTGGAGGCGCGATTGGCAACCTCTCCGGATATAGTCCCGCGAGGTCTCTTCGTCCTGAAGAGAGCACGAGCGTTAATATGCCTCGAAGGAATGACACCTGGGAATAAGATGGCGCGCTATACCTTTGCGCCGGTGTCTCAGTCCAGACCGCACTTCTTTTCAGCCCGCGGGGCCTTGCCACCCCTCGTTGGCTAGTCGCCGCAGGCTCGGCCTCCTGTCTCAAGGACCTCCCCTGCAAAACATGGTTGTCATACGGCAATCGTAAACACGCGAGGATAGATCCCTTTTCAAAGTGCTGGGACTTCGATCTCAGTTACCTGTGAGGCTGGGAGTAGCCCTGGGTAATTGGCCGTAATGGCCACCAAGGCGTTGTCCTTATTCAATTGATGAAACACTCCATCAATCAGCTCCACAGATAAGTCTGGATCCTCTTGAGAGGCCGGGTCGAGGGACCGTCCCAGATCCTCGGGTTGTGGAGGAGGGTTGTTTATTTCTTTAACAGCCTGGCACAGTTCCTGCGTTGAAGTCATTAGACTAAGTATTTAACGATGGGAATATAAAACGGATGGGCAAGTAAAAGTGTCCACTTACCCAACTTGGGGAATTATACATAGAAAATCCACCATGTGGGTTGACGCGGAGAAATTCCTCCTCTTCTCCCTTGTACAAAGCGGACAAGGTCTTTATTAGATACGCAGCCGAATCCGGCCCCTTACAGCCGTGGCGGGTGGTGTCGTCCTCCCCGTTGAAGTCCCACATGGGGTGGCCTCTATACTGGAGCGGCTGCACCCCTCGCATGATGCATGCGGCCATGACCCCGATCATGGTCAGTCCGGAATGGGCTAACAATCTTATCCGGCCCATCAGGTAAAGAACGTCCTTGTCGCTTTCCCTCTGAGGGCTCCGTGGACGCCAGCTTAGGTGCTTCTTTAGGGGAGCACTGTCGAACTCAGGGAGGCCGATCCGGACAGGATCTGGCAGCGGGGTGTCCTCTATATAAAACCATTCCGAAGGCCAGTCCTCGGACGCCTTCTTTGGGGTTCCGGATAGATATCCGGTCCCGGCGATGCGCCACACTTCGGCTCCGCGCACTTGATATATTGACCCCTTCTAAGAATGGGGCACAAGGAAGAATAGCCTTTTCCACAGCGCGAAATGAGCCTCGCAGCCCAAAAACAGCTCGCAAAGGGCTACGAAGCCCGCGATATGCAATATGGAGGCAGGCGTGAGGTTGTGCAGCTGGAGGCCATAGAACTCCAGGAGCCCCCAGAGAAACGGATGAATTCGAAATCCGAGCCCTCTTATTAAGTAAGGGACAAGGCATACCCGCTCTCCTTTGAAGGGATTGGGGGCGCTCTCCGCTTGCTCTCCGCCATTATAGGTGGCAAGTCCGGCTCGAACCGGGACCATATAGGCCGGGGGGAGAAATCCCTTGGTCTGGAGCGTCACTAGCTCGCTGTGCAGGATGGAGCACCTCTTCCAATCTCCAGGCTGAGGGCTAGAAGGGCGAGAGGAGGAGCTGCGGCAGCCGTCCTGGATTAGGGGGTGTCCGGATAGCCGGACTATACCTTCGGCCGGACTCCTGGACTATGAAGATACAAGACTGAAGACTTCGTCCCGTGTCCGGAAGGGATTTTCCTTGGCGTGGAAGGCAAGCTTGGCGATATGGATATATAGATCTCCTACCATTGTAACCGACTCTGTGTAACCCTAGCCCTCTCCGGTGTCTATATAAACCGGAGGGTTTTAGTCCGTAGGACGAACAACAATCGTACCATAGGCTAGCTTCTAGGGTTTAGCCTCCTTGATCTCATGGTAGATCTACTCTTGTACTACCCATATCATCAATATTAATCAAGCCGGACGTAGGGTTTTACCTCCATCGAGAGGGCCCGAACCTGGGTAAAAACATTGTGTCCCTCGTCTCCTGTTACCATCCGCCTAGACGCACAGTTCGGGACCCCCTACCCGAGATCCGCCGGTTTTGACACCGACAGGCAGTCTTGAAGGCCAGAAACTGGGTTTGAGACGAGTCGCCAGAAGAGCGAGATACCTCCTGCAAAGATAAGACAAAGTAAGTAATACAAGGAAGGACATCCATTAACAGAAAGTCGAAGAAAAAGAAATAAACCTCATTCTGGCGTTTTTGGGGAGTTTGTTGAAGAACAACAGTCGGTTCATCTTCGGTCTGGGCTTGATGGCGGCTCTCATGTTGCTGCTTTTTCAAAAGAAAGTGAGGGTCCAGATAAGCCAAAGGGTGTGAAAACCTTACTTTCCGGGTTATGACTCGAAGTTTTTGTCTTGGCAAATGTGTTGAGTCTGAGGAAATAGTTACCTCTTCTTCCACTGCCTGACTGGCCCCAGTGTCGTACTGGTAATGATCAGTGTTAATAAGATTATTAAAGAGTCAGCCAAGGGAGTCAAGGGCTACCTCCGACTCAGAAGTTTCGTCGAGTTTCATCATGTCTTCAACAGTGCTCCTCTTCTTCTTTTTAGACCTCCAGGTCATTTTCTTGGCGGTTATGGCAGCGACTCTTGCTTTCTTGGCAGCTTCGTGGTCATATTTCACCTTCCAGAAGTCAGATTTGGCCTGCAAACAGGTAAAAACAAAATGAAAGGTTAGGTAAGTGTTAAATAATACAGCTGAGAAAAATACAAAGGAGAGAGATCAGAGTATCCTTACTTCTGGCATCGGGTTAAGCTTGCAGAAAGGGTTTAACCCGACGATACTTCAGTCTTCGTACTTCCCGTTCACCACAAGGGTTAACATTGAAACAATATTTGCTTCCGTTAATTGAACGGGGCTGTGACGAAGAGAGTCGTCTGGGCCTCCACCATACTCGTACATCAATATTGATCGACGGCTCAGAGGAATAACCCACCATGAGATCCAGCAGCGGGTCAGGTCAACTCCAGTCAAGTCGTTGCCTAATAAGGCGTTAATCCTTTTTATGGATGGGATCAGCTTCCTACGTTCAGCAGCCGTAAGCTTGTCAGGGAGCGCGAATTTGGAGTCAAGACGCTCGGCGCGATAACCCAGCAGTGGCTTCTCATTTGTTGGTGAAATATCTTGACAGTAGAACCAAGTCTGGTTCCAGTCTTTGGGATGACTCGATAAGACTATGAGGGGGAAGACAGCGCCTTGCCGACACTGAATTGAGATGCCTCCAAGCTCCAAGCTAAGGCCGTTGGTGCACTCGTTCTGCCAGTTCAGATAAAAATATTCTCTAAACAGCTCCACGGTCGGCTCTTGTTGAAAATACACTTCATAGAGCACTTGGAAGTTACAGATGTTAGAAATGGAATTGGGCCCTATATCTTGAGGGTGGAGTTTGAAAAGTGGAGGACCTCTCTAAAGAACTTTGAGCCGGGCGGTGAGAAGCCACGGTTCATATGGTCAGTAAAAACAATCACTTCGCCAGCCCTTGGATTGGGTCGTTCTTTGTCTGGGTTAGGGGCACGGTAAGACATGACGTCTTTTCCTGGCAAAAATCCTATGGTGAAGAACTCCTTCAAACGTTCCTTAGTTACGGTTGAGGGAACCCAGTTACAGATGGTTGGTGCTTTGGACGGCATGATGTTCAAAAACGAACTGAAAAGAAAGGCAACATGCCAGTTCAATTCAATGGTAAAATTAACAGTTCAATGATGATAATACAGGGAAGTAATGGCAGCTTAGTTAAGGGCTAATGCCATATAAGGAAAAGTAAGCCGGCACAGTAAGCCGCCATGACTACAGATATTTGAGAAAAGCAAAGTCAGCTAAGTGTTGAGACAAACAAATTTCCTAAACTGCTAGGTATTATTCCAGATCAAATGGCTATTCAAAAATGGGAAAAATTCTAGACCTAAAAAGTTTAGCGCAGATAAGTCTGTGAGTTCTAATGAGATATTTGAACCAGAGAAAGGGATCTGTGGGCATCAAGAGTAGGCACAAAAACGCTACCGCACAAGCATATATATCTTTTTGGATCAAGAAGAGGCCTGTGGTGGAAGAACTATGAAGAACTGCGATGAACTATGAAGAACACGAAGGAGTCTGGAAACCCTAATGCGGATCTGAGAAGTGAAAAGGAGAACACTTACAACCACGGATCTCCTGCGGAGGTCGCCGCCGTTCTCTGGACCAATTCGGGTTGATGCAGCGGCGAAGGTCGACAGAGACGGAGGAGAAGCGCGACGGCGGTGAGGCTCGAGCAGCAGGAGGGTTGAGAGAGGAACAAGACGGAGAGAGAGAGAGAGAGAGAGAGAGAGAGAGAGACGGAGAGAGAAGAATGAGGAAGGTCGAGGCGTGTCTATTTATAAGGAAAAATGTGAACAGACGGGCGCGAAAATCGAGGGGGAGCCAAATAATGGTTATCCAACTACACAGACGCCTCGATTCTCGAAAGACATAAAAGATGAAGACCCGTTGGGAGATGGCGTCATAAAAGATTTTTGCGTTTTCAAGAGATGACATCATGGCGGGTTACAAAAACTTATGCGAGGATAAGAAGATGGATTTTGTCTAAGTGTTGAAGATTGACAAAGAATGAAGTTCAAAGTCAACCTAGGGCCTAATGTTGGGGATGTAGCTATCAGTTATGACCCGCCCAGGAGGGGCCGGGTTAGCCCCAATGGCGGGTTACACAAGAATCCCAGTGAACACTAAGATGATAGTTTATCAAATCTTATAGAAGGCCCAAAGGCCTAGAGGCGGCTTAAGGCCCAATATTGCAAACCGCCGTATGTAAGGAAAGACTTGTAAAGAAAGGCATGTAAAGGAAGTCACCGAGCCGGACACGATTATGAGCCGGCCGGGACTCTGTAGGCCACCAGGCGTCAACCCGTGTATATAAGGGGACGACCCGGTGGCGGCTTAGGGCAAGAAACAAGAGATCGATAACCAAGTCGGCGAGTTAAGCCTCTTGGTTATCGAAACCCCAGCAATACCAACACAACTAGACGTAGGCTTTTACCTTCATCGTAAGGGGCCGAGCTAGTATAAAACCTCTCGTGTCCTTTGTCCCGATTAACCCCTTTAATCTTCCTAGTTGAAATGGCCCTACGACTAAGTCCTTTCACTAGGACATCTTCCGTGACAATTCCACGACACTTTCTGTTAATAATAATAATTCCAGAAAATGCTTTAATCTTTGAAATTTCATAGAAAATAAACCGTAACTCCGATGAAAATGTTTTCTATATGAAATTTGCTCAGAAAAATCCAACATATCCGAATGCGTTGTCCTTTCACGTGTCACTTGCCCTTAGCATGCTAAACATGGAACCGTCCCCTCTCTTCCACTTGTCCGGAATTCGTCTAACGCCGGGAATTCATCCTCGGATGTTTATCCCCTCCGTCTGCAACATGTAGTACTACGTTAGGACAACCCTAGCTCTGCCTATTGTCATGTAATGCTTAGTGATGCATCTGTTTGCTCTGTATTTACTGTTTCTTCCCCGTCTCCTCTCCGGTAGACCCCGAGACCGATGCTGCCCCTGTGATCGACTACGTCGATGACACTTCTTCCTTTTCAACAAAGCTTCCAGGCAAGCAAACCCCCCTTGAGCTTTCCGGTATTGCCCCTTTCTTTCCCTCTCATGCTTGCATTAGAACTGCTACTGCTTTCTGTATGATCCTACTCTGATGCATAGCCTGTTTTTGTTACCTGCTTTCATACCTTACCTGCTTATTCTAAACTGCTTAGTATAGGTTGGTTAGAGATCCAGCAGTGACCCCCGCCTTGTCCTAGTTGCCCCGCTTTATGTTTGATGACTCGATCAACGTGATCGACGTCCAGGCCCCGACACGGCACATCACCCCCACTAGTTGTACGACTCTGTAGAGTTACCATCGAGTGCCGAGGGTGGAACCTCATACATCACTCCTGATGAGATCTCTGTAGTGTAGCTATTCGATCATGGTCATCGAGGGTGATTTCCTCCTTAACCACTTCCGATACAGCTCTATCGTTCAACCCCTCAAGTGTGAACCTCGAGGGTGGATCCTCTTATGTTCACCTTGATGATTACATCGAGTGGAATTCAACAGGGGTGATTCCTCGGGTTTTCCCCTTGATATTTGGACACACGGATACTTGCACTTTACAACTGTTACTTGGAAAGGCGGGTTGACCTTGAGGGGTACCCGCGAGTGATGTGGAGACGGGTTGACCTGGAGGGTACCCGAGAGTTGAACACGAGGCGTGGTCGGGCATTCTTAGCCCTTGCCACAAGTCCTCGAGACGGGGCGACGGGGTCACACCTTTCGTGATTCTCTGCTTGTTACCGCGCGTTCCTAATCCACTATGATTTGGATATTTGATCTGAGGGGCCTCTGATCTGATAGCACTAACCATCACGTGGGCATAGTATGGGCGTTCTGCGTCATATGCATCAGCCGAAGCTTAATAGACGTCAGCGACTGAGCGGCTTGCGCCAGGTTGGACTGGTAAGTTCCTGCCTTTTAAAGTAGGTAGCTAGGTCTGCTCACCGGTTGCGTTCGCAACGTGCAGGAGTTCCCCGGGCGATGTCCCTTGACCCCTGGGGGCATAGGTTTAGTCCGGCGTGCTGACCTCTCTATTAAGCCTAGGTCGGGTTGCGGCGTATCGTTTGGCCGAGGTCGGGCATGACCCAGGAAAGTGTGTTCGGACGGAGTTAATCGAGCATGGTGGGTAAGTTGGTGCACCCTTGTAGGGAAGAAAACATCTATCGATAGCCTGTCCTACGGTAACGGACACTTGGAGTTGTATCCCGATCGATACAACTAGAACTGGATACTTGAGGTGATAACTGGATAGTATGGCTCTGGGATTGCTTTCTCGCAGGGAGTCAAGAAAAGATCTCTGGCTGAGGTTGATAACAATACTACTACTTCACATTATGTTGGTCTGTACTCGTCTATATGATGCAAGATGCTTGAAGATGCTTGAAGATGCTAGTCTTCGATAGGCTAGGCTTTCCCCTTCTCTTCTGGCATTCTGCAGTTTAGTCCACACATACAACCCATTCATTTGATACAGATGCATACTTAGTTTAGATCTAATGTAAGTCTTGCGAGTACTTTGGATGAGTACTCACGGTTTCTTTGCTACCTCTTTTTCCCCCATACCTGATTGTTGCGTCCAGATGATGGATCCCAGGAGCCAGACGACACCACTGATGACTACTACTACCCTGAGGGTGCCTACTACTACGTGATGGCCGCTGACGACCTGGAGTAGTTAGGAGGCTCCCAGGCATGAGGCCTTGCCTTTTCGATCATTGTTGCTTTTGTGCTAGCCTTCTTAAGGCAAACTTGTTTAACTTATGTTTGTACTCAGATATTGTTGTTTCCGCTGACTCTTGTGTTTTCGAGCTGATGTATTCGAGCCCTCGAGGCCCCTGGCTTGTAATATAAAGCTTGTATTATTTTAATTTGTGTCTAGAGTTGTGTTGTGATATCTTCCCGTGAGTCCTTGATCTTGACCGTACACATTTGCGTGTATAATTAGTGTACGATTGAATCGAGGGCATCACAAGTTGGTATCAGAGCCGACTGCCTGTAGGTAGCCCCCTTTCCAACTCCTTGGCCGAAGTTGAGTCTAGTCACTAAAAAACTTTTACTAACATGGTTGTGTGGCTTACGGGCCCACGTCGCCATATGGGTGGTACTAGGATCTTTTACTCCTCGTCTATACTCTGGGATTCTGATCTCTCTTCCATCGGGTTAAACGAATTTACTAACTCTAACATTAGGATCCTGTGACCACATTCACCCCAAAGTTTGATAAGCCATAGTTTTTCCTTAGAATAGTATTACACACACTGTTGTGTTGACTACGAAGTGGTATCCATCATACCTCTTTCATTATGTATGTTTCATCATGAATGATCCTTGTCTTTGCAAATGCTCAATGCTGAACTACCCCCTATTACATGTTAGCAGGATGGTTAGTCCCGCTGGCCGTGGCTGTGGTGCCAACGATCCACCACCACCCGAATTCTTTGCTGGAATGATGCAACAATTTGGGCTGAACCGCCAGTTCATGGAAGGAATGATGGCTCAGTTTCCTCGTCCGAACATGAATCAACATCCAACCCCAGTAACTCTATAGGACTTCTTGCGCCTCAACCCAACTATCTACCGCAGCTCAACTCAACCCCTTGATGCTGATGACTGGCTCCGCGACATCACGTATGAAATGGAGTCTGCTAGTGTGGCCCCTTCTAGCTATGTCACCTTTGCATCTTTCTTTCTGAAGGGTCCCGCTGCTCAATGGTGGGACAGACACAGGCGTACTCTGCCTACTGGAACGGTCATCACTTGGCCAGATTTCCAAGCTGCCTTCCGTGCCCGCTTCATTCCTCAGGGAACCATGGATAGGAAGAAGCAAGATTTCCGCAAACTCACCCAAGGCAACAAGACTGTAGATGCTTATCAGTGGGAATTTCTGGACTTGTCATGTTATGCTGAAGAAGACATTTCAACTGATGCTCGTAAGCAAGAGAAGTTTCGTGATGGACTTCACCCTAATATCAAGCTAGCACTGCTCATTCATGACTTTGCCGACTTTGCCACCTTGGTGAACAAGGCTATTCAGGTTGAGACTGGTCTTCAGGAACACCAGGGATCCCTTAGGCGCAGCCATGACGCTGGCTCATCTTCGGGCCCATCAGCGCAGAAGCGTCGGATATGGATTCCTCATAGCATGTATCGTCCAGCTGCACCTGCACCAAGACAGTCCTATGCCGCACCTCGTCTGCCTCCTCCACCGCAGAGGCAACCTCTTCGAGTTGTACCACCCCAAGCTCCTGCTCCCAATCTCAATGATGGTCTGTGCTTCAGATGTGGCCGTCCAGGTCACCTTGCCAACGAGTGCAATCAGAAAAAGAGCCAGCTGGCTCTGCCTTCAACTGGCCGTAACAATCAGCCCCATAATAACAATGCCAGGCCTTATGGTCGTGGTTAGGCTAATCATGTTGATCTGAATGAAGCTCAAGACCAGCCTGCCACTGTTATGGGTACTCTTCTTGTTAATTCAGTACCGGCTTCTGTTTTATTCGATTCAGGAGCATCACATTCTTTCATATCAGAAGATTTTGCATTCATGCATGGCATTAAATACGAAGAGATATACACTCCATTAGTGGTAAAAAACCCCTGTGGCCCAATGCCAAACCTCCATGGTTAGCCACAATGTTTCAGTTGAAATCGAAGGGTTGGAATTTTTTGCCTCCCCCACTATTCTGAAGCTTCCAATATTGACCTCATTCTGGGAATGGATTGGTTGAAAGCACATACGGCTTCGATTGTTTGCGCCACTAAAACCGTCCACCTTCTACACCCTTCAGATGAGATAGTAAGCTACAATGCTCATCTGGTTCAAAACGCTGAAGCACGACTTTATGTCTTGAATGCGTTGAACACGGCACCTCTTGAGGGAATTGAAAAGATTCTAGTTGTTCGTGACTTCCTAGATGTCTTTCCAGAAGAACTTCCAGGAATGCCCCCTGCCCGGGCTGTCGAGTTCGTCATCGACTTGAAACCAGGCACCGTTCCTATTGCCAAACGACCCTACAAGATGCCACCTCATGAACTCCTTGAACTTAAGGAGGAAATCGACAAATCTCTTCGCAGTGGTTTCATTCGTCCAAGTTTCTCTGCTTGGGGAGCACCTTCTCTCTTTGTGAAGAAGAAGGATGGAACGAATCGATTGGTCCAAGACTATCGTCCTATCAACCAAGCTACAATTCAGAACAAATATCCCCTTCCTCGGATCAATGATTTGTATGATCAACTGGTTGGTTCATCGATATTCTCTAAACTCGACTTGAGGTTGGGTTACCACCAGATCCGTGTTCTTGAAGAGGATATTCCAAAGACCGCATTCGTCACTCGTTATGGTTCTTACAAGTACACTGCCATGTCTTTTGGCTTGACCAATGCTCCAGCCACATTCTCCCGTCTGATGAACTACATATTCATGGATTACCTCGACAAGTTCGTCGTGGTCTATCTGGATGATATCCTGGTATATTCGAAGAACAAAGAACATGTTGAACATCTTTGACTTGTTCTAGAGAAGCTTCGAGAGCATCAACTTTATGCCAAGTATTCCAAGTGCGAATTCTGGCTTGCCGAAGTAACCTACCTTGGGCATGCCATCTCCAAGGATGGTATTGCTGAGGGAGTCCTGGATTAGGGGGTATCCGGACAGCCGGACTATAACCTTTGGCCGGACTGTTGGACTATGAAGATACAAGATTGAAGACTTCGTCTCGTGTCCGGATAGGACTCTACTTGGCGTGGAAGGCAAGCTAGGCAGTACGGATATGGATATCTCCTCCTTTGTAACCGACCTTGGGTAACCCTAACCCTCTCCGTTGTCTATATAAACCGGAGGGTTTAGTCCGTAGGACAACATACAATCATACCATAGGGTAGCTTCTAGGGTTTAGCCTCTCCGATCTCGTGGTAGATCAACTCTTGTAATACCCATATCATCAAGAATAAATCAAGCAGGACGTAGGGTTTTACCTCCATCAAGAGGGCCCAAACCTGGGTAAAACATCGTGTCCCGTGCCTCCTGTTACCATCCGCCTAGACGCACAGTTCAGGACCCCCCACCCGAGATCCGCCGGTTTTGACACCGGCATTGGTGCTTTCATTGAGAGTTCCTCTGTGTCGTCGCCGTTAGGCTTGATGGCTCCTTATATCATCGATAGCGATGCAGTCTAGGGTGAGACTTTTCTCCCCGGACAGATCTTTGTGTTCGGCGGCTTCACACTGCGGGCCAACTCGCTTGGCCATCTGGAGCAGATCGAAAGCTACGCCCCTGGCCATCAGGTCAGGTTTGGAAGCTTAAATTACACGGCCGATATCCGCGGAGACTTGATCTTCGACGGATCCGAGCCCCTGCCTTGTGCGCCACGCAGTCACGATGAGTATGATTTAGCTCTACCATTGGACCGTATTCAGGAGATCACACCGGCAGCCGCTCTGAGCCTCAATTCGGAGCCAGTTGCGCCATCCATGGACGGGTGGATAGACCCCGTCATGGAGGCCGTATCCTCAGCGGCGATCGAGCCGAATATCGACCTTACCCTTCACGAGAGCCGTGTTGCCAAACTGTCGGATCCTTCCCCGGCCACGGACTCCGAACCGCCTGCGCCCGTGCCTATCAAATCCGACTGGGCGCCAATCATGGAGTTCACCTCCGCGGATATCTTTCAGCACTCGCCCTTCGACGACATACCGAATTCATTAAAGTCTCTCTCCTTGTCAGGAAAGTCCTGGCCGAACTATGTCCGGCAGGATTGGGATGCAGATGACGAAGAAATTCTCCACCCACCCGCCACCCACTTAGTAGCCACTGTCGATGACTTAACCGACATGCTCGACTTCGACTCTGAAGACATCGACGGTATGGACGACGATGCAGGAGACGAACAGGAACCACTGCCCACAGGGCACTAGACGCCCACTTCATCACATGACGTATACATGGTGGACACACCAAAAGAAAACGACGACGAGGAACGGAAGGACGCAACGAAGGGTTGTCCCCTCGAGAAGCAGTCAAAGCGGCGGTGTAAGCGCCACTCCAAATCCTGCCTCAGCAGAAACAACGATCATATAGACCCAGCGTTAGAGCAGGGTGAACCATCGCCGGACCACAGCAACACGGAGAATCAAACCGAACAACCCGACTCTGTCAAAGATAATAGTCCGGACGACATCACACCGGACAGACACCCGGAGCAACAAAATGCCCGTCAAAGGCTTGTTGCCACTGCGAGGAGTCTAAAACAGCAGAAGCAAAGGCTCAAGGCTGCGCAAGACACACTCAGAATCAGATGGAGTAAAGTACTCAACACAGCAGCAAAGTACGGCGGTAATCGCCCCACCAAGAGCTACCCGAAGCGGAAGCTGCTACCTGAATTCGATGAGGAGGCCTTAGATCCCCTGCAACCAAAAATTAAAACGGCCATCTGGCCGGATTGGCGACCCCACGGCCAACATAGAGCGGCAAACAACGCCGCACATAAGCCAATACGCGATCCATGCGAGGGCTCGCATCAAAAGGACGGCGCAACCAGATCCATCCATGGACCACGCAAGCGCGCTCCAGCATACGATGCAACACAACAAACATCCGAACAACGCGGTACACCTAGATACAGGGGTGCCGCACACCCCCTATGTTTCACCAACGAGGTGCTGGACCATGAATTTCCAGAGGGATTCAAACCCGTAAACATAGAGGCATACGACGGAACAACAGACCCTGGGGTCTGGATTGAGGACTATATCCTCCATATCCATATGGCTCGAGGAGATGATCTCCACGCCATTAAGTATTTACCCCTCAAACTCAAAGGGCCAGCTCGGCACTAGCTTAAAAGCCTCTCCGAAAGCTCCATTGGAAGCTGGGAAGAGCTCGAAGATGCTTTTCGGGCAAATTTTCAAGGGACTTATGTCCGACCTCCGGATGCAGACGATTTAAGTCATATAACTCAACAGCCCAGAGAGTCAGCCCGAAAGCTTTCGAACAGGTTTCTTATAAAAAGAACCAAATAGTCGACTGTCCTGACGCCGAAGCCTTGGCAGCTTTTAAACACAACGCCCGAGACGAATGGCTTGCCAGACACCTCGGCCAAGAAAAGCCAAGAACAATGGCAGAATTAACAAGCCTCATGACCCGCTTTTGCGCGGGCGAGGATAGCTGGCTAGCCCGATGCAGCACTAGCGACCCAAGTACATCCAAAGTTAGAGATGGAAACGGGAAATCATGACGCAGAAAAAATAATAAGCGCCGGAATAAAGAAGACAGCCCGAAGAGCACGACGGTAAACATCGAATTCAGAAGCTCTCGGCCAGGTCAGCAAAAGCCGCCCTCTAAAGGCGCCAGAGATGAACTGTCCAGCCTAAACAAAATTCTGGACCAAATATGTCAGATCCATAGCACCCTCGATAAACCTACAAATCATACCCACAGAGAATGTTGGGTCTTCAAGCAGTCCGGCAAGCTCAACGCTGAACATAAGGGGCAGGATACACCAAGCGAAGACGAGGATGAGCCTCGCAAGCAAAGCACTGGGGAACAGAAGAAATTTCCACCAGAAGTCAAAATAGTAAATGTGTTACACGTGATAAAGGGGAGAAACAAAGCGGCACTCCCAGATAAATATGCCCAAGGGCCTATCACCGCGGAGTTCTGCCACTGGCCATCTCAACCGATCACCTTCGACCATCAGGATTACTCGGCAAGTATCCGGCGCGCAGAATGGGCTGCCTTGGTATTAGATCCAATAATTGATGGATACCACTTCACACGAGTCCTGATGGACGGTGGCAGCAGTCTAAACCTGATATATCAGGACACAATCCGCAAAATGGGGATAGACCCAACGAAAATTTGCCACAGCAATACTACCTTTAAAGGAGTAACGCCAGGCCCAGGGCCTCATTGCACGGGCTCCCTGCTACTAGAGGTTATATTCGGCTTCCCCGATAACTTCCGTAGTGAAAATTTAACCTTCCACATTGCTCCATTCCAAAGTGGCTATCAAGCACTACTTGGACGCGAAGCTTTCGCTCACTTTAATGCAATACCGCATTACGCTTCCCTCACGCTTAAGATGCCCGGTCCACGTGGCATCATTACAGTAAATGGAAATATTGAGCGATCCCTGCACGCCGAAGAGAGTGCGGCTGCCTTGGCAGCCGCACACTAAAACGGCCTCACCAACTAAAGCATTCGATAGGTCGTCAAGATTACGGACACGGTTAGACGAGTCTGACGCATCTATATGTAATTCACACAGGTTTGATGGCCACACCCCTATTACAAATACAAGGGGCTCAACGCGCGCAGACAAGTGGCAATTTTTACTCATCTTGAATTGTACATGGTTCTTTAAACCTACCTTTTTGCACGACAACTTTTCACCTAAGTTCCTCTCTTTTACAGATGACCATCGTGCTACACCCGTCCAGGATACGGCACAACGGAGACACAGGCGCAAACGTGTAGCAGGGACCCGTTCAAAGGATTCTTTTTAGATTAAGACCCTGCGTCAACCTTTTTTACAGTCTCTTGTTGATACACATCCCTCGGATTCTCAGTACCATTGAGAAGGATGCTGACATCTTGACATGTGTCCATGTCAGAACAATGCACGTACCTGGACACCGGGGGCTTCTTACAAAGGGCACTGTTTAGGCCCGGTTTACACCATAAACACCGAATACCTTAGGGAGTGTTCGGCGTCGCGAGTTTGGCCTTATATGCATCGGCTCCGAATCATGTCTTTGGTAAAATGTTGGGTTTGCCTGGCTCCTGTGTTTTACTGCCTTACGTTCCGCTCTATCGGCTAAGGCGGCACCGGGAGAACTACTGCGATTGTGCCCTGGTTCATCCGGACGAGCACCTTAGTAGAGAAAGCCGAAAACTGACTGTCATGATATAGCGCGAGACTGGTCAACCACTCGATGACACATCGGAATCTTAGAATTCCTCCGCCTTAACGAAGGGCTGTTTCCTGGCCGGGCAAGTACGCACCCGAATTCGGATGAGTGCGGAGCCACCAGGGCTATATAGTAGCCCCACTATCAAACTCCTATGGCTAAGTGAAAGTGTTAAAGCATTATAGTCCGGCTGCCTAGTTCGCTGCGCTATCACCTCCTTATTAGGACCAAGACGTTGGATTAAGTGTGAATACGCGTCTTCTGCGAACACCCCCGCATTATATGCGTGGGGGCTGAAGCCGACGACTGCAATCTTTCAGGTTATACACATGTATACATAAACAGCCGCACAGGAGGCATCACAATACTTTCGGGCACAAGTATAAATACAGTCTTGATAAATTCAATAAAAACATTGTTTTTACAATGGGAATACATGTCACTCAAACATAATATTCTTCGAGCACTGGGCCTCTATCAAACGAGCACCCTCGAGAACTTCTTCGAAATAGTGCTCGGCAGCCACTCGGCCTATGGCCGAACCCTGTGCCACAACAGTAGTGGCATCCATCTCCGCCCAGTATGCTTTGACACGGGCAAGGGCCATCCGCGAGCCATCTATGCACGCCGACCTCTTCATCGCATTGATGCGCGGCACCGCACCAAGGAACTGATGCACTAAGCTGAAATAGTTGTTCGGCTTCGGCTTTTCCGGCCACAGATGATATACGATGGACCTCATGGCAAGTTCGGACAACCTATTGAATTCGGCCCATTCAGCTAGCTGATCGGTCAATGGAAGCGGACGCACTGGCACGTTGAACTGCGACCAGAATAGCTTGTCCACTTCCCGATCTGTTTGATCTCGGAAGTATTCGGCCACATCGACAGCGCTCGCCGCCAAGTCCAGATATGCGTCCGCCGAACTTCACAGCCGATCCAGAGGGGCATACCGCGGATCTCCAAACTTCCTCCGCAGCAAAAAGGGCTTCCCAGACACAATATCACAGGCTTCAAGCAGTTCCTCCTTCTTCGCTCTCATGGCAGAAGAGTGTCTTTGGTCGCCATCGTGGCCTTTTCAAGGTCCGTCGCCTTGGCTCAGTTTTCTTCTTCAAGGAACTGGCAACGGTCGGCAGTGTCTTTTAACTTTGCAGCCATCTTGGCCATTTTCTCTTTGCTCTCTCAATGCGCGGCCTTCTCGGCTTTCAACTCTTCGGTCGCCTTCAAAGCAACCGCATTACTACTCCTTGCTTGTTCTTTGGCTTGGGCAAGTTCCGCCCGAAGGATTTCCACGATGGCAGCTCCATCTGCAGTCACAAAATATTAAAGATACTGGCATCATGCTGCTCTTACTATGTGACATTCACCAGAAAATATCACTTACCCTGTGCCTCGTCAAGCCTCTTGTTAACAAGCTCGATGTCGGCATCCGCCGCATCCAGTTGCCGCTTCAGTTCGGCAAACTCATGAGTCCGACTAGCCACCGGAGCTTCCACTACCTGCACATTAGCGGTATGGTTATTACCTGGGACTGCGATCCTCTGCTTGCCGCCGTTCTCGGTGACAACCAGAGTCTCAGGGGCTACTATCTACACAGGGCACACCTAAAAATGTGTGGTACTATCACAAATGTATATCATTTCACGTACCACAAAACCCGTCAGTAGACTCATAAAGGCTTCATGCAACCCGCTTTCGGCGGACCAAATCCTTTCAATCACCATACCCATCAATGTACGGTGTTCTTCTGAGATAGTTGCTCGCTCTAGCGGATCCCTCAGTGCGTCCGACCGCATACCAGATGGTGCCAGATTCTTTTGGTTGCTCTCTTCAAGAGCCGGATACTGGGGACTTTGGGCGACCATAGGATTATCTTCTGGCCTCACCTGATCCGGCGAGTCCCTCCGTGACGACACTTCAAGGTCGCCCGCTTCTTGAGCGGGGGAGTCCGGGGGAGGCGTGTCGCTCTCCATCATCTTCGGAAGAAGATCCCCCGAAGACGAGCTCTGCTGAGAAGGGCTAAGTTCCGAACTGCAAGATAAATGCTTCGGTTATTTTCCTCAGAGGTAAGGTAGTATAACTTCACTATCAAAGTACTTTTTGATTACTTACAGCTCGTTAGAGGGCTGATCTCCGCGCGGACTTTGTGCGGCAAGAGCACCCACCAAGGCAGGACCCTCTGGTGGAGATTGCTTCTCTTGTTTGGAAACCTTGGTTTCCGGATCTTCAGAGGTAGTCCTCTTCCTTCCCCGGGGTGAGAGAATGTCAGATTCCTCCCCTTGGTTATCCTCCCTCACGGAGGCGCTTATTCCCTCGGTTGGAATTGGTAGCGATGGGGGCCCGCTTTCACCCTCATTCTTCCTTTGAGGGCTCTGGGCAAGGTGCTAGCTCGAGCATCTTTTCCAGTACCGGATTGTCCAAACCCTCAGGAATGGGGGCCGAACACCGAATCATATTCGCCTTTGTTAGCCAGTCCTGGTCAAAGAGCGATTTCTCAGAATGATGTCATGATAAATGAAAGATGGTGTGTTCGGCTAGAGGATTACTTACTTGGTCAGCGGTGCGGTTGCTGCTCAGGCCCACGTCCTCGGTAGTATCCGGACACTCTATTTGGGGTCCGAAGAATGATTTATACATCTCCTCGTGTGTCGGGCCGAGGAAATTCTGAATAGTATGCGGTCCTTTTGGGTTGAACTCCCACATGCGGAGGGGTCGGCGTTTGCAAGGCTGGACTTAACGAACCAGCATGACTTGCACTACCATAACCAAACTAAAATCTCCTTCGAACAGATCTTGAATGCGGCTCTGCATTATAGGCACGTCCTTGGCTGGACCCCAGCTCAACCCTCTGCTAATCCATGACATCAGTTGTGGTGGAAGGCCCGACTGGAAAGCAGGGGCAGCCACCCACTTGGCACTTCTGGGAGTTGTGATGTAAAACCACTCCCGTTGCCATAATCCGGACACCTCTAGAAAGGAACCCTTTGGCCATGGAGCTCCAGCGATCTTGCTTATTAATGCGCCTCCGCACGCTACATGCTGCCCCTCGACCATCTTCGGCTTCACGTAAAGGTCTTGAGCCACAGGTCGGAGTGAGGGGTAATGCGGAGGAAGGCCTCACATACGACAATAAATGCCGAGATGTGGAGAAAGGAGTCCGGGGCTAGATCGTGGAAATCTATCCCCTAATAGAACATCAAACCCCTAACGAAGGGATCCAGAGTGAGGCCTAGACCTCGGAGGAAGTGGGAGATGAACACAACGTTCTCGTTGGGTTCGGGAGTAGGGATGACCTGCCCTCGGGCAGGCAGCCGATGCGAAACCTCGGCGGTCAGGTATCTGGCCTCCCTCAACTTCTTGATATCCTCTTCCGTAACAGAGGAGGGCATCCACCGGCCTTGAAGTCTAGATCCGGACATGATTGGAGGTCCGAAGCACCTGACTTGGGCTTTGGGTGTTAGAACTCGAGGCGGGGGAAGGATTCGATTGAGCACGGGAGGGAAAAAAGTAAAAGCCTTGTCCCTTTATAAAGAGGGTGAATATCAAGCGTCCTCCTAGTGGCCGTTTGGGACTTGCCTAAAATATAGGAGTCCTAGGCACGGTTGGGTTACCCGCGATCGTATTGATGAGAATCCCGTAATTAGGGGAACACGATCTCTGCTTTGACAAGACGTGTCAAGAAACCGCCTCGCATTATGTGTGGAGCTGGTTGAAGAAAAACGGTTCGAATAAATCACCGAGCCATGACCTGATGTCATGTTGCCAAAGCGTGTCAGCAGATTAAGATTTGTGGAAATATTATTCTCTCTACGGTGGTATGTGGAATTTATTTTGCAGGGTCGCACACTATCCTGGTATTCAAACTCTTCTGTGATGTGTTCGGAGGAGGAACCCGCCTTGCAATGCCGAAGACAACACTGCGCGTCGGACTTATCATCATTGAAGCCTGGTTCAGGGGCTACTGAGGGAGTCCTGGATTAGGGGGTATCCGGACAGCCGGACTATAACCTTTGGCCGGACTGTTGGACTATGAAGATACAAGATTGAAGACTTCGTCCCGTGTTCGGATAGGACTCTACTTGGCGTGGAAGGCAAGCTAGGCAGTACAGATATGGATATCTCCTCCTTTGTAACCGACCTTGGGTAACCCTAACCCTCTCCGGTGTCTATATAAACCGGAGGGTTTAGTCCGTAGGACAACATACAATCATACCATAGGCTAGCTTCTAGGGTTTAGCCTCTCCAATCTCGTGGTAGATCAACTCTTGTAATACCCATATCATCAAGAATAAATCAAGCAGGATGTAGGGTTTTACCTCCATCAAGAGGGCCTAAACCTGGGTAAAACATCGTGTCCCCTGCCTCATGTTACCATCCGCCTAGACGCACAGTTCGGGACCCCCTACCCGAGATCCGCCAGTTTTGACACCGACAATTGCCGTCAACCCAGAGCGCGTTCAGGCTATTCTTGACTGGACCCCTCTGAAGACTGTCAAGCAAGTCAAAAGCTTTCTCAGACTTGCTAGCTATTGTCGCCGCTTTGTTGAGAACTTCTCCAAGATCACCAAGCCATTGACTAATCTGCTACACAAAGGCATTAAGTTTGATTGGATTGATAAGTGTCAAGAAAGTTTTTAGGTACTCAAGGACAAGCTGACATCTTCCCCGGTGCTTGCTCCCCTTGATTCTCGCAAGGACTTCGTCATCTATTGCGACGCTTCACGACAAGGATTAGGCTGTGTCCTAATGCAGGAGCGCGGGGTGATTGCTTATGCCTCCCGTCAAGTGCGTCCTCACGAAGAGAACTACCTAGTTCACGACCTTGAGCTTGTTGCGGTTATCTATGCACTAAAGTTGTGGCGACAGTACCTTCTTGGTAATCGTTGTGAGATCTTCACCGATCATCAGAGTCTGAAGTATTTGTTTACTCAGCCAGATCTGAACCTCTGTCAGCAGCGATGAATGGAAGATATTGCTGACTACAATTGCGGTATATCCTATACCCCTGATAAGGCTAATGTAATGGCCGATGCCCTGAGCCGTAAATCTTATTGCAACAATCACATGGTTTACAAAACTCAACCCCACCTTTATGAAGAGCTATGCAAGCTGAACCTTCAACTAGTTCCACAGGGTTCTCTGAATAACCTTGTCTTGGAACCAACTCTTCTGAAAGCTATCAAGTCTGCTCAAGCCAAAGATGCTCATGTTGATCTGATGAAAAAGGATCTTGCCTTAGAGAAATCAAGAGATTTCTCACTTGGTGAAGATGGAACCTTGTACTTCAGAAATCGCATTGTAGTACCCCGGTTCGAGCTTATGACAGAGAAGGTGATGAAAGAAGCACATGCCACCCCTCTCTCTATTCATCCGGGAAGTACCAAGATGTACTTAGACATTCATCAGAAGTATTGGTGGTCCAAGATGAAGCAAGATATTGCTTCATATATTGAAGAATGTGACGTTTGTCATCGCATCAAAGCAGAACATCAGAAACCGGCTGGACTTCTACAACCACTTCCGATTCCTGAATGGAAGTGGGATAAGATTCAGATGGACTTCGTCACTGGCCTTCCCAAGTCTCAGAAAGGTAACAATGCTATCTTTGTCGTCATCGACCAATTCTCAAAAGTCGCGCACTTTCTGCCAGTCAAGGAGACTATCATTGCTAGTCAATTAGCAAACTTGTATATCTCCAGAATTGTGTCACTCCATGGCATTCCGGAAGAGATCAGTTCAGACTGCGGCAATATATTCACTTCAAAGTTCTGGGATAGTTTCCAAGAGGCAATGGGAACTCATATTACCTGGAGCACTGCTTATCATCCCCAATCCCAAGGCCAAGTCGAGCGAGTCAATCAAATTCTTGAAGACATGATTTGGGCTTGTGTTATTTCTTTCAGCAAGAAGTGGGAAGAATCTCTCCCTTATGTGGAGTTCTCTTATAACAACAGTTATCAAGCCAGCTTGAAGATGGCACCCTTTGAAGTGCTTTATGGACGTAAGTGCCAAACCCCTCTGAATTGGTCAGAAACTGGGGAATGGACGCTCATTGGTCCAGACATTATTCAACAAGCTGAAGAGCAGGTTTGCATCGTCCGGGATAATCTCAAGGCGGCCCAGTCCCGCCAGAAGAGCAACTATGACCGGAAACACTGGGGTTCAACTTATCAACCTGGTGAACAAGCTTATCTGCGTGTCACTCCTTTGAGAGGCACTCATCGGTTCGGAGTCAAGGGCAAGCTAGCTCCTTGGTCCCTTCCGTATCCTTGCCCGTCGTGGACTGGTAGCTTATCAATTGGATTTTCCACCTCAGTTCTCTCATGTCCAAGCCGTCTTCCACGTGTCGCAACTTCGTCGATGCTTCAAGGATCCGGAACGTGAAGTGGATCCGGAATTGATTGAAGTTCAAGATGATCTCACATACAAAGAGCATCCGTTCCGCATTCTTGAAGAAGCTGAATGTCGAACCCGCCAGAAGGTTACCAAGTTTCTCAAGGTGCAATGGTCGAATCATACTAAACATAAAGCCACTTGGGAATGCGAAGATCACCTCCGGGCAGAATACCCTGATCTTTTCCCTTCTACCTCTTAATTCTCGGGACGGGAATTTCTTTTAGAGGAGGAGAGCTGTAACACCCCTGCATAATGATGCTACAGTAACCCCTGGGGTTAAGTTAATCATTTTGCTAAACAAGTGTTTGATCATCCTTGGTTCTCTCTCATTTCAAATTCCAGTTAATTTCAATTTCAAATTTTGAGTGAAATTCAAAGTTGCTCAAACATGAAAAATAAAATGTTCACCATGTGCCAAATAATCCACAACTAATATTGGTGGTGAACCAACATTTTTGCAAAGGGTTTAAGTGGCCTAAGCTGATTAAAACAGTGACCTAAGCAATATATTAAATGCCTTTTTATATTATAAAATTGGCATACTTTTTCAAAAAGGTCTCACAATCTTTTTGTGGCAGTGTTCATTCTTTGAAATTGTTTTGGCCAGTGGCATAATTTTGCAAGTCATTATTGGCTAAAATAAAAAGCAAAAGCTGCTAAAAAGAGAAAAACAAAATAAAATAAAAATAAAAGGAAAGAAGAAGGGGTGGGAGAGCCCCTGGCCTTCCCATGGGCCTCGGCCCATCCCAGCAGGCCGGCCCACGCCTCCTCCCTGGTCACTTTCCCCTCCCTCCTGTTCCACCGACCCGGTGCACGGCCGAGCGCGCGCAGCCGCACCAGCTCGCCGGCGTCGAGGGGATAAGGCTGCCCCGGCTCCTCGAGTTCTCGCCCACCTACCACCACTCCCACTCCCCCACTTGCGCCCCTCCTTCCCCAGATCCACCTCTCCCATCTCCTCCCGCTTGATCCCGAGCTCGGCCGCACGAGCTCATCGCCACCGGTCGCCGTCAACGTGGCCACCGTCCACGCTGCACCTCTCCAACGCGTTCCCAAGCACCGCCATCATCGACTACGCCATATGCTCTAACCAGCGCAAGCCGGGAGCCACCGCAGCGAGCCCGGCAACCTCTTCTTCCCCTACGACCGTCTTTGCCTTCGTCGCCATCAATCTTCCCCGAGCGCGCTTAAGCACAACTGCAGGCTCACTATAAGCCCGCGCAACGTTCCCCTCCATCTCCCATGCATTTCCGTCGTTGTAGCCACCGCTACCATCGCCGTCCGAACGTAACTCCGCCGCATAGCTCACCGCCGTCGCTGTGGGCATCATCATGCTCACCCGAGCACACGAGCGTGCTCAGGGATGCTCGCTGAGGCCACCCGTGACATTTGCTTCCCTCCCCGTGCCCCTTAGCACCTACCTTGACAAGCGCCCGAACGCGTCGCCGCCTTCGCTCGCCGCTGGCGTGCTTTCGGTGACCAAATGGTCACGGGCTCACGACCATTGGCCTCGCCGCAATGCGTATGCCCTGCCCAGCCTCTCATTTCGCTCGCTAACGCGCCGCATCACCAATCCTTCTCACGGCCGAACACCGGCGTCCGCCGCGCCGCTCGCCGCCGTCGCTACACTGCCTCTCCGGCCACGGTATCGCTACAGTTCGACGTAGCTTCGTCTCTGCGTTCGAATGCCCCCAGCCCCGCGACGAACCGTGCCTCGTGGCCTCGCCTTCGAACTCGCCGGGCCTCAGCATCCGCCCGATGTCGTCGCGGGCGACCATTCCGGCCCCCCCCGCCGTTGTGCGCCCCTCCATCGAACGCGGCGCGAAGTTGCCGTTCCACAGAGCTTGGCCGCACCCGTTTTGTGCCACCGTGGCGAAATCCTGAGGCTCGCCGGCACCCTTTGCCGCATTTTGGCTCGCCGGGGCAACTCTGGCACCGTCCGCCGACGTGGCTAGGCGGGCCCCACCCTTGGGTCACTGCCAGTGGGCCATGGGGGGCCCGTTGACTGGGTTGACCCAGTCAATGTGCTGACAGGGCAGCCCAGTGGCACTGACATGCGGGCCCCACCGTGTAATTAAACTAATTAAAACATTTTTATCAATAAAACTATCTAGTTAACCTAATCAGTCACTGACATGTGGGGCCCTACTGCTAATTAACTCTGTCTAATTAAAAATAAACCCCTGTTAGCCCCACTCTCTATGACAGGTGGGACCCACTGGTCAGTTTGACCTGGTCAGCCGTCCTGTTGACTGCTGATGTCATAGTGATGTCATGCTAACATAGTAATTCCTTTCTGTTAATAATAATAATTCCATAAAATGCTTTAATCTTTGAAAATTCATAGAAAATAAACCGTAACTCCGATGAAAATGTTTTCTGTATGAAAGTTGCTCAGAAAAATCCAACGAATCCGAATGCGCTGTCCTTTCACGTGTCACTTGCCCTTAGCATGCTGAACATGGAACCATCCCCTCTCTTCCACTTGTCCGGAATTCGTCTAACGCTGGGAATTCATCCTCGGATGTTTATCCCCACCGTCTGCAACGTGTAGTACTACGTTAGGACAACCCTAGCTCTGCCTGACGTCATGTAATGCTTAGTGATGCATCTGTTTGCTCTGTATTTACTGTTTCTTCCCCCTCTCCTCTCTGGTAGACCCCGAGATCGATGTCGCCCCTGTGATCGACTACGTCGACGACACTTCTTCCTTTTCAAAGAGCTTCCAGGCAAGCAAACCCCCCTTGAGCATTCCGATATAGCCCCTTTCTTTCCCTCTCATGCTGGCATTAGAACTGCTACTGCTTTCTGTATGATCCTACTCTCATGCATAGCCTGTTTTTGTTACCTGCTTATTCTAAACTGCTTAGTATAGGTTGGTTAGAGATCTAGCAGTGACCCCCGCCTTGTCCCAGTTGCCCCGCTTTATGTTTGATGACTCGATCAACGTGATCGACGTCCAGGCCCCAACACCGCACATCACCCCCACTAGTTGTACGACTCTGCAGAGTTACCATCGAGTGCCGAGGGTGGAACCTCATACATCACTCCTGATGAGATCTCTGTAGTGTAGCTATTCGATCATGGTCATCGAGGGTGATTTCCTCCTTAACCACTTCCGATACAGCTCTATCATGCAACCCCTCAAGTGTGAACCTCGAGGGTGGATCCTCTTATGTTCACCTTGATGATTACATCGAGTGGAATTCACCGGGGGTGATTCCTCGGGTTTTCCCCTTGATGTTTGGAAACACGGATACTTGCACTTTACAACTGTTACTTGGAAAGGCGGGTCGACCTTGAGGGGTACCCGCGAGTGATGTGGAGACGGGTTGACCTGGAGGGTACCCGAGAGTTGAACACGAGGCGTGGTCGGGCATTCTTAGCCCTTGCCGCAAGTCCTCGAGACCGGGCGACGGGGTCACATCTTTGGTGATTCTCTGCTTGTTACCGCGCGTTCCTAATCCACTATGATTTGGATATTTGATCCGAGGAGCCTCTGGCCTGATAGCACTAACCATCACGTGGGCATAGTATGGGCGTTCTGCGTCGTATGCATCAGCCGAAGCTTAATAGACGTCAACGACTGAGCGGCGCGCGCTGGGTTGGACTGGTAAGCTCTTGCCTTTTTAAGGAGGTAGCTAGGTCTGCTCACCGGCCGCGTTCGCAACGTGCCAGAGTTCCCAGGGCGATGTCCCATGACCCCTGGGAGCATAGGTTTAGTTCGGCGTGCTGACCTCTATATTAAGCCTAGGTCGGGTTACGACGTATCGTTTGGCCGAGGCGGGGCATGACCCAGGAAAGTGTGTCCGGCCGGAGTTAATCAGGCGTGGTGGGTAAGTTGGTGCACCCCTGCAGGGAAGAAAACATCTATCGATAGCCTGTCCTGTGGTAACGGACACTTGGAGTTGTATCCTGATCGATACAACTAGAACTGGATACTTGAGGTGATAACTAGATAGTATGGCTCTGGGATTGCTTTCTCACAGTGAGTTGAGAAAGGATCTCTGGCCGAGGTTGATAACAATACTACTACTTTACATTATGTTGGTCTGTACTCGTCTATATGATGCAAGATGCTTGAAGATGCTTGAAGATGCTAGTCTTCGATAGGCTAGGCTTTCCCCTTCTCTTCTAGCATTTTGCAGTTTAGTCCACAGATACAACCCATTCATTTGATACAGATGCATACTTAGTTTAGATCTGATGTAAGTCTTGCGAGTACTTTGGATGAGTACTCACGGTTGCTTTGCTACCTCTTTTTCCCCCATACCCGATTGTTGCGTCCAGATGACGGATCCCAGGAGCCAGACGACACCACTGATGACTACTACTACCCCGAGGGTGCCTACTACTACGTGATGGCCGCTGACAACCTGGAGTAGTTAGGAGGCTCCCAGGAAGGAGGCCTTGCCTTTTCGATCGTTGTTGCTTTTGTGCTAGCCTTCTTAAGGAAAACTTGTTTAACTTATGTCTGTACTCAGATATTGTTGCTTCCGCTGACTCTTGTGTTTTCGAGTTGATGTATTCGAGCCCTTGAGGCCCCTGGCTTGTAACATAAAGCTTGTATTATTTTAATTTGTGTCTAGAGTTGTGTTGTGATATCTTCACGTGAGTCCTTGATCTTGACCGTACACATTTGCGTGTATGATTAGTGTACGATTGAATCGAGGGCGTCACAGTCTCCTACTGGATTGATACCTTGGTTCTCAAAAACTGAGGGAAATACTTATGCTACTTTGCTGCATCACCCTTTCCTCTTCAAGGGAAAACCAATGCATGCTCAAGAGGTAGCAAGAAGGATTTCTGGCGCCGTTGCCGGGGAGTTTGGCACCAAGTCAAGTCAAGATTTGATCTCCCGTCAACTAGCTATTTCTGGCACCATTGCCGGGGAGATCTACGCCAAGTCAAGACATACCAAGTACCCATCACAAAATCTTATCCTTCGCATTACATTATTTGCCATTTGCCTCTCGTTTTCCTCTCCCCCACTTCACCCTTGCTGTTTTGTTCGCCCTTCTTCCGTTCGCCTTCTTTTCGCTTGCCTCTTGTGTGTCTGTGTGTTAGATCGTTTATTTTATTGTCATGGCTAGCCCTTTCTCCCTTCCTTCGTCTCCTAATTTTGAAGTTCTTCACTTCAAACAAAGACAAGGAGAAAACTTAAAAGATGCTTGGTATAGGATGATGGAATCCTATCGTAGTTGCACTATAGGGGGAGATTTCAAGATTCTACTTCGTAATTTTTATGTTGGGCTAACCATATCCCATAGACAACTCTTGGATTTTGCCGCTAAAGGAAATTTTATTGAAATTGATCCAAATGTTGCTTATGAAATTATAGAGGATATAGTAGGAGTACTTCCCCAACAAAAGGAATTACATCTTACTCAAGAAGGAACCCAAATTTTAGAGAAATTGTGCGAATTGCAAAAATCTATTAAGCCTCTTAAAAATGTTGTTGGGAACCTTCACCGTATGAATACGTTGATCACTCTTTGCAATAAGCGGTTGGATGCTCTAGATCTAAAAATCTCCAAGCATGAAGGGAAACGTAAGGAACCTCCTAGATCCGAGCACAACTCCATTAAAAATATAAATACCAAAAAGGGCAATACCTAGATCTATCCTTGTTTTTATGCCTAGCTAGGGGCGTTAAACGATAGCGCTTGTTCGGAGGCAACCCAATTTTATTTTTGTTCCTTACTTTTTGTTCCTGTTTAGTAATAAATAAATCATCTATCCACTGTTATGATTGTGTTTTTTATTAGTGTTTGTGCCAGGTAAAGCCTTTAGGACCTTCTTGGATGATTGTTATTTGATCTTGCTGAAAAAAAACAGAAAGTATGCGCTCACGAGAATAATTTTAATTTTTTACCAGAGAACGATAAAATATTGATTCCAACTGGAGTAGATAAATATACAAATTATTTAGGATGTCTTAATATCTTAGGATTTTTGGAGTTACATAAGTATTTGAAACCTACAGATTACTACAGACTGTTCTGTTTTTGACAGATTCTGTTTTTCGTGTGTTGTTTGCTTATTTTGATGAATATATGGCAAGTATCGGGGGGTATGAACCATAGAGAAGT
This sequence comes from Triticum urartu, assembly GCF_003073215.2. Taxonomy (NCBI): domain Eukaryota; kingdom Viridiplantae; phylum Streptophyta; class Magnoliopsida; order Poales; family Poaceae; genus Triticum; species Triticum urartu. The sequence goes on along the minus strand of NC_053022.1, from coordinate 76,957,299 downwards.
TGGAATACAGTAGGTTTAACACCAATATAGATAGAGAATGAGTTTATTACTGTACCTTAAGGTGGTGATTTGTTTTCTTATACTAACGGAGCTCATGAGATTTTCTGTTGAGTTTTGTGTTGTGAAGTTTTCAAGTTTTTCGGTAAAGATTTGATGGATTTCGGAACAAGGAGTGGCAAGAGACTAAGATTGGGGATTACCAAGGCACCCGAAGGTAAAATTCAAGGACAACCAAAAGCCTAAGCTTGGGGATGCCCCGGAAGGCATCCCCTCTTTCGTCTTCATCTATCGGTAACTTTACTTGATGCTATATTTTTATTCACCACATGATATGTGTTTTGCTTGGAGAGTCTTGTATGATTTGACCCTTTTATTTTTAGTTTACCACAATCATCCTTGCGCTACACACCTTTTGGGAGAGACACACATGAATCAGAATTTATTAGAATACTCTATGTGCTTCACTTATATCTTTTGAGCTAGATAATTTTACTCTAGTGCTTCACTTATACCTTTTTAGAGCATGGTGGCGGTTTTATTTTATAGAAATTATTGATCTCTCATGCTTCACTTATATTATTATGAGAGTCTTTTAGAACATCATGGTAATTTTCTTTGGCTATAAAATTAGTCCTAATATGATAGGCATCCAGGATGGGTATAATAAAAACTTTCATATAGAGTGCATTAAATACTATGAGAAGTTTGATTCTTGATAGTTGTTTTGACATATAAAGGTGGTAATGTTTGAGTTGTGCTAGTTGAGTAATTGTGTATTGAGAAATACTTGTGTTGAAGTTGGCAAGTCCCGTAGCATGCACGTATGGTAAACGTTGTGTGACAAATTTGAAGCATGGGGTGTTCTTTGATTGCTTTCCTTATGAGTGGCGGTCAGGGACGAGCGATGGTCTTTTCCTATCAATCTATCCCCCTAGGAGCATGCGCGTAGTGCTTGGTTTTGATGACTTGTATATTTTTGCAATAAGTATGTGAGTTCTTTATGACTAATGTTGAGTCCATGGATTATACGCACTCTCACCCTTTCATCATTGCTAGCCTCTTCGATACCGTGCATTGCCCTTTCTCAACTCAAGAGTTGTCGCAAACTTCGCCGGTGCATCCAAACCCCGTGATATGATACGCTCTATCACACATAAGCCTCCTTATATCTTCCTCAAAACAGCCACCATACCTACCTATTATGGCATTTCCATAGCCATTCCGAGATATATTGCCATGCAACTTTCCATAGTTCCGTTTATTATGACACGCTCCATCGTTGTCATATTTCTTTTCATGATCATGTAGTTGACATCGTATTTGTGACAAAGCCACCTTCATAATTCTTTCATACATGTCACACTTGATTCATTGCATATCCCGGTACACCGCCGGAGGCATTCACATAGAGTCATATTTTGTTCTAATTATCGAGTTGTAATTCTTGAGTTGTAAGTAAATAAAAGTGTGATGATTTTCATTATTAGAGCATTGTCCCATGTAAGGAAAGGATGATGGAGACTATGATTCCCCCACAAGTTGGGATGAGATTCTGGACGAAAAATAAATAAATAAAAGAGGCCAAGGAAAAGGAGAGAAAAAAGCCCAAAGAAAAAAATGAGAGAAAAAGAGAGAAGGGGCAATGTTACTATCCTTTTTCCACACTTGTGCTTCAAAGTAGCACCATGATCTTCATGATAGAGAGTCTCTTATGTTGTCACTTTCATATACTAGTGGGAATTTTTCATTATAGAACTTGGCTTGTATATTCCAATGATGGACTTCCTCAAAATGCCCTAGGTCTTCGTGAGCAAGAAAGTTGGATGCACACCCACTTAGTTTCTTTTGTTGAGCTTTCATATATTTATAGCTCTAGTGCATCTGTTGCATGGCAATCCCTACTCCTTGCATTCACATCAATTGATGGGCATCTCCATAGCCCTTAGATTAGCCGCGTCAATGTGAGACTTTCTCCTTTTTGTCTTCTCACACAACCTCCATCATCATATTCTATTCCACCCATAGTGCTATGTCCATGGCTTGTGCTCATATATTGCGTGAGAGTTGAAAGATTTTGAAAAGGCTAAGTATGAAACAATTGCTTGGCTTGTCATCGCGGTTGTGCATGATGGGAGCAATTTGTGTGATGAAAATGAAGCATGGTCAAACTATATGATTTTGCAGGGATAAGCTTTCTTTGGCTATGTTATTTTGATAAGACATAATTGCTTGGTTAGCATGCTTGAAGTATTATCATTTTTATATGTCAATATTAAAATTTTGTCTAGAATCTTTTGGATCTAAACATTCATGATGTTGGGGAACGTAGTAATTTCAAAAAAAATCCTACGCACATGCAAGATCATGGTGATGCATAGCAACGAGAGAGGAGAGTGTTTGTCTACGTACCCTCATAGACCGGCAACGGAAGTGTTGACACAACATAGAGGAAGTAGTCATACGTCTTCCCGATCCGACCGATCCAAGTATCGAACGTACGGCACCTCCGAGTTCTGCACACATTCAACTCGGTGACGTCCCTCGAGCTCCGATCCAGCAAAGTGTTGAGGGAGAGTTTCGTCAGCACAACGGCATGATGATGGTGATGATGTTCTACCGACGCAGGGCTTCGCCTAAGCACCGCTACGATATGACCGAGGTGGAATATGGTGGAAGGGGGCACCGCACACGGCTAAGGAACGATCACAAAGATCAACTTGTGTATCATGGGGTGCCCCCTTTCCCCCGTATATAAAGGAGGGAGAGGGGGAGGTGCGGCTGGCCCAAGGGGTGCGCCTGGAGGAGTCCTACTCCCATCGGGAGTAGGACTCCTCCCTCTTGCCTTATTGGAAAAGGAAGGGGGAAGGGAGAAAGAGGAAAGGGGGGCGCCCCCTTCCTTATCCTATTTGGACTAGGGGGGAGGGGGCGCGCGGCCTGCCCTGGTCAGCCCTCCTCTTCTCCCTTAGGGCCCATGTAGGCCCAATAACCCCCGGGGGGGTTCCGGTAACCCCCCGGTACTCCGGAAAAATCCCGATTTCACCCGGAACGTTTCCGAATCCAAATATAGGCTTCCAATATATCAATATTTATGTCTCGACCATTTCGAGACTCCTCGTCATGTCCGTGATCACATCCGGGACACCGAACAACCTTCGATACATCAAAACACAAAAAACCCTAATTATGATCGTCACTGAACTTTAAGCGTGCGGACCCTACAGGTTCGAGAACTATGTAGACATGACCGAGACACGTCTCCGGTCAATAACCAATAGCGGAACCTGGATGCTCATATTGGCTCCTACATATTCTACGAAGATCTTTATCGGTCAGACCGCATAACAATATACGTTGTTCCCTTTGTCATCGGTATGTTACTTGCCCGAGATTTGATCGTCGGTATCTCAATACCTAGTTCAATCTCGTTACCAGCAAGTCTCTTTACTCGTTCCGTAATACATCATCCCGCAACTAACTTATTAGTTGCAATGCTTGCAAGGCTTGAGTGATGTGCATTACCGAGAGGGCCCAGAGATACCTCTCCGACAATCGGAGTGGCAAATCCTAATCTCAAAATACGCCAACCTAACAAATACCTTCGGAGACACCTATAGAGCACCTTTATAATCACCCAGTTACGTTGTGACGTTTGGTAGCACACAAAGTGTTCCTCTGGTAAACGGGAGTTGCATAATCTCATAGTCATAGGAACATATATAAGTCATGAAGAAAGCAATAGCAACAAACTAAACGATCAAGTGCTAAGCTAATGGAATGGGTCAAGTCAATTAAATCATTCTCCTAATGATGTGATCCCGTTAACCGAATAACAACTCATGTCTATGGTTAGGAAACATAACCATCTTTGATCAACGAGCTAGTCAAGTAGAGGCATACTAGTGACACTCTGTTTGTCTATGTATTCACACATGTATTATGTTTCCGGTTAATACAATTCTAGCATGAATAATAAACATTTATCATGATACAAGGAAATAAATAATAACTTAATTATTGCCTCTAGGGAATATTTCCTTCAGTCTCCCACTTGCACTAGAGTCAATAATCTAGATTACACAGTAATGATTCTAAGACCCATGGAGCCTTGGTGCTGATCATGTTTTGCTCGTGGAAGAGGCTTAGCCAGTGGGTCTGCAACATTCAGATCTGTATGTATCTTGCAAATTTCTATGTCTCCCACTTGGACTAAATCCTGAATGGAATTGAAGTGTCTCTTGATGTGCTTGGTTCTCTTGTGAAATCTGGATTCCTTTGCCAAGGCAATTGCACCAGTATTGTCACAAAAGATTTTCGTTGGACCCGATGCACTAGGTATGACACCTAGATCGGATATGAACTCCTTCATCCAGACTCCTTCATTTGCTGCTTTCGAAGCAGCTATGTACTCCGCTTCACATGTAGATCCCGCCACAACGCTTTGTTTAGAACTGCACCAACTGACAACTCCACCGTTTAATGTAAACATGTATCCGCTTTGCGATTTAGAATCGTCCGGATCAGTGTCAAAGCTTGCATCAACGTAACCATTTACGATGAGCTCTTTGTCACCTCCATATATGAGAAACATATCCTTAGTTCTTTTCAGGTACTTCAGGATGTTCTTGACCGCTGTCCAGTGATCCACTCCTGGATTACTTTGGTACCTCCCTGCTAGACTTATAGCAAGGCACACATCAGGTCTGGTACACAGCATTGCATACATGATAGAGCCTATGGCTGAAGCATAGGGAACATCTTTCATTTTCTCTCTATCATCTGCAGTGGTCGGACATTGAGTCTTACTCAACTTCACACCTTGTAACACAAGCAAGAACCCTTTATTTGCTTGATCCATTTTGAAATTCTTCAAAACTTTGTCAAGGTACGTGCTTTGTGGAAGTCCAATTAAGCATCTTGATCTATCTCTATAGATCTTAATGCCCAATATGTAAGCAGCTTCACCGAGGTCTTTCATTGAAAAACTCTTATTCAAGTATCCCTTTATGCTATCCAGAAATTCTATATTATTTCCAATCAATAATATGTCATCCACATATAATATCAGAAATGCTACAGAGCTCCCACTCACTTTCTTGTAAATACAGGCTTCTCCAAAAGTCTGTATAAAACCAAATGCTTTGATCACACTATCAAAGCGTTTATTCCAACTCCGAGAGGCTTGCACCAGTCCATAAATGGATCGCTGGAGCTTGCACACTTTGTTAGCTCCCGTTGGATCGACAAAACCTTCTGGTTGCATCATATACAACTCTTCTTCCAGAAATCCATTCAGGAATGCAGTTTTGACATCCATTTGCCAAATTTCATAATCATAAAATGTGGCAATTGCTAACATGATTCGGACAGACTTAAGCATCGCTACAGGTGAGAAGGTCTCATCGTAGTCAATCCCTTGAACTTGTCGAAAACCTTTCGCAACAAGTCGAGCTTTGTAGACAGTAACATTACCGTCAGCGTCAGTCTTCTTCTTGAAGATCCATTTATTCTCAATTGCTTGCCTATTAACGGGCAAGTCAACCAAAGTCCACACTTTGTTCTCATACATGGATTACATCTCAGATTTCATGGCTTCTAGCCATTTTGCGGAATCTGGGCTCACCATCGCTTCTTCATAGTTCGTAGGTTCATCACGATATAGTAGCATGACTTCCAGAACAGGATTATCGTACCACTCTGGTGCGGATCTTACTCTGGTTGATCTACGAGGTTCAGTAGTAACTTGATCTGAAGTTTCATGATCATTATCATTAGCTTCCTCACTAATTGGTGTAGGTGTCACAGAAACCGGTTTATGTGATGTACTACTTTCCAATAAGGGAGCAGGTACAGTTACCTCATCAAGTTCTACTTTTCTCCCACTCACTTCTTTCGAGAGAAACTCCTTCTCTAGAAAAACTCCGAATTTAGCAACAAAAGTCTTGCCTTCAGATCTGTGATAGAAGGTGTACCCAACAGTCTCCTTTGGGTATCCTATGAAGACACATTTCTCCGATTTGGGTTCAAGCTTATCAGGTTGAAGCTTTTTCACATAAGCATCGCAGTCCCAAACTTTCAGAAACGACAACTTTGGTTTCTTGCCAAACCACAGTTCATAAGGCGTCATCTCAACAGATTTCGATGGTGTCCTATTTAACGTGAATGCAGCCGTCTCTAAAGCATAACCCCAAAACGATAGCGGTAAATCAGTAAGAGACATCATAGATCGCACCATATCTAATAAAGTACGATTACGACGTTCGGACACACCATTACGCTATGGTGTTCCGGGTGGCGTGAGTTGCGAA